>NW_023270513.1:19020682-19229376 GCF_011800145.1 Mirounga leonina
ACTCCAGCAACCCTCAGTTTGTTTCCTGAGATTAAGAATTCCTCATATCAGTGAGATCATATGATACATGTCTTTCTCTGTTTGACTTATTTCAGTCAACATAATACCCTCCAGTTCCATCCACGTCATTGCAAATGGCAAGATCTCATTCCTTTTGATGGCTAATGCACTACATTCTTAAGAACTCATATTTTGTCTTCAGGCCATTAATATGATGTTGAAATGGTGAATTATTTTTTTAAATTTAAATTCTAGTTAATTGACATAGAGTTCAATATTGGTTTCAGAAGTAGAGTTCAGTGGTTCATCATAACAAATGCCCTACTTAATACCCATCATCCATCTATCCTAGCCCCCACCCACCTCCTTCCATCAACCCTCAGTTTGTTCTCTATAGTTAAGAGTCTCTCATGATTTGTTTCTCTCTCTCTCTCTTTCTCCCCTCCCATGTGTTAATCCGTTTTGTTTCTTAAATTCCACATGAGTGAAATCATATGGTATTTCATTTTCTATGATTGACTTATTTTGCTTAGCATAATACACTCTAACTCCACCCACATCATTGCAAATGGCAAGATTTCATTCTTTTTTATGGCTGAATAGTATTCCATTATATATATACACCACATCTTCTTTATCCATTCATCAGTTGATGGGCATTTGGGCTCTTTCCATAGTTTGGCTACTGTTGATAATGCTGCTATAAACATCAGGGTGCAAGTACTCCTTAAAATGTATATTTTTGTATCCTTTGGTAAATAGATATGGTGAATTCTTGACAGTTTCAAATGAAACATCTGATACCCTTACTGCCTACCATACAAAGACAATAGTACAGAGGTCATGCCCATTGTCATCATTTTGGTTTAATGGATTATTTGTAATTTATGTACTTAAAGATCTTGGGACTTTAATCCAAATCAAGATATTCATCATGTTTTAACTCCAAGGCACTCTGAAGTTTTCTATAGAAATGATGGTGGCCTTTATATGACAGTAGGGTTTTGTTTTTTTTTTTTTTTTTTGGTCTGTAAAGAAATTTTAACTTGATATATCTTCCATTTTTTTTTAATTTGCACTATAGAATTATGGCTGGACTATAACAATTTCCTTATAATTCAATATTAAACAACAGTCACTTTTTCTGAGATTTTCACTTATTTCTGATGTTATCTTTACTTGTAGGGATCACCAATGAGTGATATTTCATAGGACTTTTAAAAAATACTGATAATGCCCTAAATCCTATCATCTGTAAATTTTGTTTCTCTTCTTTTGCTTATTTTATAACTCAATCAAAAACTAGGGACAGATTTTGTATTAAAAACCCAACTTGATGAAGATCATTCATAAATAATGTTAGAAGTAAATGCCATAGATAGAAAGCTTATTTTAAAAAATAAAAAACCCCTCATAACTAAAATACACCTTAATATGATCAAGTTATGGTATTTACTTGTATTTTCTAAACATCGTATAAGAACTAAATTTCCTTCTCAGCTAGACTACCTTTTCCAATGTAAGTATGTATCAAAGGCAGAGATCTAGTGATGATGAATGGTTTTAGTGACTTATTTTATACATATAACAAAACAAAACAGACTCAATTAATTTTAGTTTGAAAATTAAATGTACTAGATTTTCATAGATTTTAATTAAAGATGAATAGTGAAATTCCAGGAAATTTTACTAGAATTCCTCTTGAGTTACTAATAACAAAGAGCTTCCAGAACAAATTAATACATTGAAAAAAATGATAAACCATAAGTAACTAATAAAATATAACAAGTCCATTTTTATTCGGCTTAAGATAAAGATGACTTGAGGTGCCTGGTTGGCTCAGTCAGTTAAACTTATGACTCTTGATTTTGGCTCAGGTCATGATCTCAAGGTCCTGAGATTGAGTCCTGCATCAGGCTTTGAGCTCAGCATGGAGTCTGCTTGTCCCTCTACCTCTCCTCCTCCTCCTGATCACTCTCTCTATTAAATAAACAAATAAATAAATAAAATCTTTAATAAAAAATGATAAAGATGACTTACTGAGATGAAACAGCCTGAGGATTACTGTTTGTCTTGAGATAATGAAACTTCTTTGTATCTTAGAAATTTTCTTGGGTGTTATATGAGCTCAAATCAGTCTAAAGTATTAATTTCCACCCACATTGTCAACTTTAAAATCCACAAAATCTTATTTATTTTAGTTAAAAAAAAATCATGAGGGACGCTTGGGTGGCTCAGTCAGTTAGGTGTCTTCCTTTGGCTCAGGTCATGATCCCAGGGTCCTGGGATCGAGTCCCACATCAGGCTCCCTGCTCGGTGGGAAGCCTGCTTCTCTCTCTGCCTCTGCGTGCTGCTCCCTCTGCTTGTGCTCTTTCTGTCAAATAAATAAAATCTTAAAAAAAAAAATCATGAGTTGTTATATGTATTTGAGAACCTGAGAATCTGTTTATATGTTTGTTTGGAGATACGTGTCAGATATATACTTGCTACTTATTTTGTAGATTGTGAATTTGTAAACAATTCATGCATTTTTCCCAGGAATTTAAAAAAAATAAATCTTTCCTGGTTGCTAAGTCAAGTTGTAAATACCTTATTTAGTCTGCTCCTGCAGTAACTCACAACAAGAGAATGGTTGTTTTTCCATATTTTACCTCTGGCCTCATCTTATGCCAGTGACTGTTGATTTTAAGTACTATTGATGAAACAGAAATCAGCATGGAGCACTCAAGTTGCTTTTCAAATAAAGTTCTTGTTTCAGCATTTAGTTTCCCAAAAGGCTTTTAATCAAGGTTAAGGGAAATCTGTAATCTTTCTGCTGAATATTTAACAAGCTGGAGGTCACTGCAAACATGTCTTAATGAAGGGCAAGTGAAATGAGATTGCAATCATGAAAATAGAAGACTCAATGACAAGCAAAATTTGTCTCCTAGATAAAATCTAATGAAAAATCAAAGTGACTCACATTTTCACCTTTTTTATAGGATTTAATTTTTCTAGTTTGAGCCATTTTTTTTTCAAAAATGGTAAATAAGACTGAGTAATTTGATTTGAATCACTAATCCATCTTTAAGATGGTGACTGGAATTAATTTTGCACAATGGAGACAGTGACATAATTTAACTAAGAAGACCACCAAAGTTTCACTGTTTAATATTAAAAGCATAATTCCTTTTGATAAAAATAAATTTTAAAATGCCATGTGATATTGGTACATTTTCTTTCTTTTTTTAAAAGATTTATTTATTTATTTGAGAGAGAGAGAGAAAGAGAGAGAAAGCACATGAGCATGCTGGGGTTAGGGCAGAGGGAGAGAGAATCTTAAGCAGATTCCATGCTGAGCATGGAGCCTCACGTAGGGCTCCACATGAGGCTCAATCTCACAATCCTGAGATCATGACCTGAGCCAAAACCAAGAGCTGGACACTTAACAAACTGTGCCAACTAGGAGCCCTGATATTTGTACATTTTCTAATTTGCCTAACCTACTTTTACTAACATTTAAATTAAAAATCTAACAAAACTATGTTTCTACCCTCACAGGAGTCAAAAGTTATGAAATAAGACAAAAACGGATTTTAAATACTACATTACACCATCTTCTAAAAAGAATGAATGGCCTTTCAATCCACTCTAATTTATATTCAAATTGCCTATATAAAGAAATTGTCTCTAACTGGATCATATAGAAATATAGAATTAAATTTTCAATTATATCTACTTTCTTTGCTAATTATCAAAAATCTGAGAACAAACTGAGGGTTCTAGAGGGGAGGGGATGGGGAGATGGGTTAGCCTGGTGATGGGTATTAAAGAGGGCACGTACTGAATGGAGCACTGGGTGTTATATGCAAACAATGAATCATGGAACACTACATCAAAAACTAATGATGTAATGTAAGGTGATTAACATAACATAATAAAAAAAAGAAAAAATCTATTTAAGAGATTTAGCCTTACTGTACCTTCAAGTTTTAATCTACAGTAAAAATATACTACCATTTATTATTTATTTTAAAGTGTATGTATAGTGATAGGAAACTTATTCTTTTTCAAAGAGAAAGCTTTGGGAGTGTGTGATAAATATAGCTGCAAATAGATTACAATGTAATGGTCTTTCTGCTTACATACCTTTAGAACTCTTCTCTTAGCAGAGTTTAAGTAGAACTGTGAGTGACCAGGCAATAGGTTGGTTGTTGAAACTAGTCACTAAATTCTACTACTCCATCCAGTGGGTGGATGAAGTTAAGGTAGGTAATGGAGAATGGACTTAACTACAGCTCCCATCACAGTCTCCTCACCTCCTATCTCCTTGTCCCCACCCTGCCTCCCACCCCCATCCTTTACCACCTCCTTTCTAACCTGCATTACTTTTCTGTCCGGGCTGCTCAGAGCTTCCTTCTTATTTTCTTTCTTATTTCCTCATTTTTCTTTCTTCATCCCTCCATCTCCATTTTCCCTCTATCTCCCCCATTTTCTCCATTTCTCCTCCTTCTTTACATCTATTTCCTCTCTTTCTGAATCCTTCCTTATCTTGTTTCCACCCTTTTCTCTTTCTCATATTTTTCTCTCCTTGTTTTCTGTTTCCCTTCTGTCTCTACCTTTCTTTGCCTTTGTCTCCTCTAGTCTTTACTTACCTTCATTGGTGTTCCTCCCACCTTAGTACCTATCTTTACTGCTCACAGTGATCTTTTACTACAGACAACTTCTGTTAAAAGCTTTTTCTGTTCCCCCCCCCAAATCCATGTACCAACATTTATGCATATATGTATAAATTGTTTTTTTCAAATACTACACAAATGGGAATTTCTCCACACAGGTGTATGTGCCTTTTTTTTTTTTTTCATTTAAAATATGTCTTGCAAAATTTTCTACATTTAAAAGAACAGATCTATCATTACTTTTAATGCCTACATGAACTTTTAAATTTAATTAATTAATTAATATTTATTTTTAGGTAATTAGCATAAAATATACTTGGCTACTTATATTTACAGTAATTCAATTTAAACTGGGAAATGTCAGGGGCGCCTGGGTGGCTCAGTCATTAAGTGTCTGCCTTCAGCTCAGGTCATGATCCCAGGGTGCTAGGATTGAGCCCCTCATCGGGCTCCCTGCTCCATGGGAAGCCTGCTTCTCCCTCTCCCACTCCCCCTGCTTGTGTTCCTGCTCTTGCTGTCTCTCTCTGTCAAATAAATAAATAAATATAAAAAAATAAAATAAACTGGGAAATGTCAACATTACATTAACATATGGTTTATTATATAATTTCTGAGGACTAGGGGGGAAAGACATCATTTGCTAATTTGAAATAAATCTAAAGTATTTTGGTAAAATTTATTTTGCTAGCATGACTTCCTTTGATTGCTATACTTATTTTAGTGTTGCAGGACCACTTTGAGAGATGACATTTCCAATACCAAATGGGTTTTTTAATTAACATAAATTATGTGTTACCCAATAATATGCCTGATGACATCATAGTGCAGCAGAGGACAATCTTAAATAACAGCTATCTCATATAGGCATGAGCATACTACACAATATTTAAGCTAGAACTTCATTTGACATTCTGCTTAAAGACCACAGCAAAATGGTCAACTTCCCTTACTTTTAATTGCTTTGAATTGAAGAGGTAGAAGAATTATGAAACACTGTTTTTCTTGTTGCTATAACCATTTTAATCTATGAAGAAATTTTGTGCTGGTGAATAAGCTACCCAAATTATATATATTGATGGAACTATAGCATAGATATGGCAAGTAGATGATAATGAGAGAGAATGTCATTTGGTTGAAATAATACAGCCATGCAGTGTTTTCCTCCACTGGCTTTGGAATACAAAATTTTCAAACTGTGTGTTCCATAAAATTGCAAGAGATGCATTGTATTGAAATCATGCTTTGTTAATAATTGGGTTAGCAAGTAACAATGGCTAAACTTAAGTGAAGATTTGGTCCTTAAGTCTATTTGATTCACATTACTCTTAGTAATTGCTTTACTCTAACTCATTTTGCTTGTGCTTTTTCTATTTCAATTAGTGGACTCTTAACATTTGGATTTACTGAAAATCAATGGCAAGCAATTGCTTATTCAAGGCTTATGCATTGAAGTGTGAAATATTTATCTTTCCCCGGCACTTTAAAAGCCTATCTTTTAACACTTCAAAACAAACATATATTTACACATAGGACTGATGATAGCAGAATTTAAACTAGAAATATGACTTTAGTAATAGCTTTAATTACTTTGTAAAGAGTTTAGAAGGTTGTATTCATATGTGAATAACAGTTTCCCTCCCCCCAGTGGCATCAGTATAATATATTTTGAAAGAAACGTTTATTTTTGCATTTCAGAGTTCCCCCCTCCATAATTGTTATTGGGAAAATTGGGAAGAAGGAACATAATTAATAGATGAAAATCACACTTAGGAATTCTAAGCATGATTATCTCTTCCTCCCCCGTTGCTTGCTGGTAGGCATTCCTGCAGGTGTATAACTAGAGATAGAGTGAGACACTTTCTTATTATATATAGAGGGCTTTCTTGGCAACTGTGAATGTTGAGAATTAGTGGCACTGCAACAAAAGATATATTCTTGTGGTATGTTTCAAGGTGAATATGGTACTTAAGTAGTACCCTTCATGCAGAATTGCCCCTGCAGTACATAGTAAGAGGATTTTAATGCTATACCTGCATGGAAGGGAGAATAAAAAGGGAATGAAGAGAAGATGGCTTTAAAGAGAGAACATAGATGGGCCACCTGGGTGGCTCAGTAGGTTAAGGGTCAGACTCTTGATTTCTGCTCAGGTTATGATCTCAGGGTTGTGAGATCAAGCCCCACAGCAGGCTATGCACTGGGCATGAAGTCTGCTTAAGATTCTCTTTCTTCCTTTCCCTCTGCCCCTCCCCCCTGCCCACATGTGTGTGCATGCACAGTCTCTCTATATAAAGAGAGAGAGAGAGAAAATTAGAGATAGTAGATAACTTCCAGATACAAAGGATGATATAATCTGTGATTATCATTAACTTTTCTCAAATTGGCTTAAAGGACTTAATAGCCTGTGTATCCACAAGCCCAAATATATTTATTATAAAATACAGTAGGAAATATTAGGATTTAGAAGTTACATTTTAAATCAACAATGTCACAAATTTATAAGGGACAATGGAAAATAAGAGAGTCTGAATAAGTAGTAAGGATTGCTTTCTTGAGGGATTTTAAAAGGGTCAACTGGTGTTTGATGACATCAAAGGACACTGGTCTTCTATAAAGGAAAAAAAAATGTGCCTCTGAGATAAGAAAGAAGTACTGGCAAACTCTCTAAAACCCAACATAGATACATGTGGTATTAGTAAGAAAAAGACTTAATTCAAGAAAAAAATTATATTCTATTATTAGCTGTGGAAGAGGATAAAATCAACAGATAACAGTTTGAATAACCTCAGTGTTTGCTTTATTCCTGATTATTTTGAATCAATAATTTTTAAAACTAATAAAAACATGAAACAGAAAGGTTTTAAAATCCAAATATATTGCAAAAGATTATAGTCAAAAGGAAGTTTGAGTAAGACAATGCTGTAAAGACACATTGGATATATATTTCCCTTCAGTTTGAATAAATTGGCAAAATTATGTGGTTGCACTTTTTTTCTGAGCAGTTAAAAGTTAAGAGAAAATGCAGATTAAATATGCTATTCCAGAGAAACATAATCTGGTAAACTGAGGATAAGCAAAAGATGCTACTATTGTTTCCTTTTCCCCCCAAGTTTTTATTTAAATTCCAGATAGTTAACATACAGTGCAATATTAGTTTCAGGTGTAGAATTTAGTGTTTCATCACTTACATACAACACCCTGTGCTCATGGAAAGAACTGTCCTCCTTAATACCCATCACCTGTTTAACCCTTCCCCCCCACCCACCTCCCCTCCACTGACCATCTGTTTGTTCTCTATAGTCAAGAATCTGTTTCTTGGTTTGCCTCTCTCTTTCCTTCTCCCCACTCCATGATCATTTGTTTTGTTTCTTAAATTCCACATATGAGTGAAATCATATGGTATTTGTCTTACTCTGACTCATTTCACTTAGCATAATACTTTCTAGCTCCATCCATGTCCTTGCAAATGGCAAGATTTCATTCTTTTTGATGGCTGAATAGTATTCCCACACACACACATACACACACACACACACATACTCCAACTCTACTTTATCCATTCATCAGTCAATGGGCATTTGGACTCTTTCCATAATCTGGACATTTTTGATAATGCTTCTATAAACATCTGGGTGCTTTTGCTGTATCCCAAAGGTTTTGGACCATTGTGTTTTCATTTTCATTTGTTTCCATGTATTTTTTTATATCTTCTATCATTTCCTAGTTGACCCATCCATTCTTAGTGGCATGTTATGTAACCTCCATGTATTTGTGGTCTTTCCAATTTTTTTCTTGTGGTTGATTTCAAGTTTCAAAGCGTTGTGGTCAGAAAATATGCACAGTATGACCTCAACCTTTATTTTTAAGATTTATTTATTTATCCTAGAGAGAGAGAGCATAAGCAGGATGGGAAGAGGGGAAAGGAGAGAGAATCTCAAGCAGACTCTGTGCCCAGCACAGAGCTGGACATGAAGCTCGAACCCAGAACCCTGAGATCATGACCTGAGCCAAAACCAAGAGCCTGATTCTTAACCAACTGCACCACCCAGGTGCCCCTGATCTCAATTATTTGTACTTGTTGAAGCTTTATTTGTGGCCTACTATGTGATCCTTTCTGGAGGATCTTTTCATGTGAACTTGAAAATACTGTGTATTCTGCTGCTTTAGATTGAAATGCTTTGAATATATCTTTTAAGTCTATCTGGTCCAGTGTGTCATTCCAAGCTGTTGTTTCCTTATTGACTTCTGCTTAGATGATCTGTCCATTGATGTAAGTGGTTAAGTCTCCTAATATTATTGTATCATCAATGAGTTCCTTCATGTTTGTTATTAATTGTTTTATATATCTGGGTGCTCCCATGTTAGGGACATAAATATTTACAATTGTTAGAAGTTCTTGTTGAATAGTCCTTTTATTGTGATATAGTGCCCTTCTTCATCTCTTGTTAGAGTCTTTTCTTTAAAATCTAGTTTGTCTGATAAAAGTATTGTTACTCAGGCTTTCTTTTGATATCTATATGTGTGATAAATATTTCCCTATCATTTTGCGTTCACTCTATTGGTTTCTTTAGGTCTGAAATGAGTCTCTTGTAAGCCACATATAGATGGGTCTTGTTGTTGTTTGTTTTTGTCTTATCCATTCTGACCATCTATGTCTTTTGATTGGAGCATTTAGTCCATTTACATTCAGAGTTATTATTGATAACTATGTAATCAGTGCCATTTTATTCTTTTGTTGTTGTTTCTGCAGATTTTGTCTGTTCCTTTCTAATTTTTATCACTTTTGGCCTTTTGTTTCCACTCAGAGTCCCCTTTAATATTTCTTGCAGGCTGTTGTAGTGGTCATGAACTCCAATTTTTGTTTGTTTGTTTTTCTGGTATATTCTTTATCTCACCTGCTATTTTATAGCCTTGCTTGATAGAGTATTCTTGGCTGCAGATTTTCCCCATTCAGCATGCTGAATATATCATGCCACTTTCTTCAGTTTTGCCAACTTTCTGTTGAGAGATTTTCAGCTAGACTTAGGTGTCCTCCCCTGTAATTTAAGGCCTTCTTTTGACTTGCTGCTTTTACTTTTTTTTTTTCTTTATCACTATATTTTGCAAATTTAATTATAATATATCTTGGTGTTGCCCTGCTTTTGTTCATTTTGATGGGAGTTGTCTGTAGCTCCTGGATTTGGATGTCTCTTTTCTTTCCCAGATTAGGGAAGTTTTCAGCTATTGTTTCCTCAAATAAAGTTTCTGTCCCCTTTTCTCTCTTATTCTTCTTAGGGATTCCTATGATATGGATATTATTATGTTTGTTGGAGTCACTGAGTTCCCTAAGTCAACTCTTGTGGTCCATCATTATTCTTTCTCCCTTTTGTTCAACTTCATTATTTTCCATAATTCTATCTTCTATATCACTTATTCATTCCTCCAGTTCTTCTATCCTTGTTTCATTGCATCCAGTTTCTTGAATCTCAGTTACTGCATTTTTAATTTCTGACTGATTATTTTTTAGCTATTTTATCTCTGAGATAAAACCTTTCTGAAATCTTCCATTCTTTTCTCAAGCTCAGTGGGTATCCTTGATCAATGCTTTAAATTCTCCATCAGGCATACTACTTATACTCTGGCCATGACCTTTTCTTGATATTTCTTTTGGGATGAATTCCTCCATCTTGACATTTTGTTTAAGTCTCTGTCTCTTCTCTGTGTTAGAAAAGCCTATTGTTTCCTGCTCCTGAGAGTATTGGCTTTATGAAGAGGTCATATTGTGTCCAGGACCTGACACTTCAGGGAGTCTTTCTGGTGTGTGCTGCATGAACTCTGATGTTGAGTTTTGGTTGCTCTATCCTTCAGGTCAGTGGTCTTCAGAGGCTCTCCTTGCCTGCAGTGTGCAGTGTTTTGTCCTTGGCCAGAGTGTGTTGAGTTTTAACTAGGTGTGTTCTGGTCTGCTTGTTCGATGAGACCTGATGCTGGTTCCACTAGAACTAAAGCCTTGCAGAACTCTCTGGTTGTGAGATGTAGTGTGTGTGGGGATTTCTTCTGGTGTTCTGGGGAAAGGGGGTGCTGTGCTGGGCCTTAGGCACTCTTGCCTGAGAAAAGCAGCACTGGCAGAGTGCAGAAGGGTGTGAATTGGGGTAAGCATGTTAGGCAGAAAGTGCCGGCACTGTACTATTTACTGAAACTGGTTTATGCTGAGGGATGGGAAATAACACCAGTCAGCTCTGTTGTCCCTAAAGAAAAGTCTCTGTGGTTGCTGCTTACACTGAAACACTCCCAGAGAGTGAATAATCTTCCCTTGTGTATCCCTGTGTGTTTCAGATCATCATTTTCACACTCTCTGTCTCTGGGCTGTTTGCCTGCCAGGAGAAATGCAGTGTACCATGGGCTCTATCCCAGACAAGCCTGTCAACCCTTAAAATTCAAAAAATTAAGGACATGTTATGGTAGAGGTTTGTGCTAATCTTCTGGGGGAGAGTCTTGTTGCACTGAGACTGATGCAGGCTAAAACAAGAAGGGCAGTCTCAACAGATTGGGGGCTGGGGCATGCTACAAACAGTCTAGGTAGTAAGTGTCTGGGTTAGCAACCCTCAGCAGGTGGTTCTTTCTATGCCAAGGGGCAGGGGAGGCAAATGACACCCACTGACTTCTTTGTCCCTGGAGAGGCATCTCTGCAAACTCAACCTCCCACAGAGATGTGCTCCAAGAAGAGTGAATAATGCCTCCACTGTGAGCCTTAGACACTCCTCAGATAGTGCTGTCTGCTCTCCAGGCTGCCTTCCTGCTTCATATCCAGGAGCAGGACAGTGACCTCAGGGGATTATACCACCTAAGCCTGCTGAAATTAAAAACTCAAGTCTTGGGCACCTGGATGGCTCAGGCAGTTAAGCATCTGCCTTTGGCTCAGGTCATGATCACAGCATCCTGGGATTGAGTCCCACATCAAGCTCCAAGCTCAGGGGAATTCTGCTTCTCCCTCTACCCTTCCCCCCTGTTTGTGATCTCTCTCTCTCTCCCCCTGGTTTGTGATCTTTCTCTCTATTTCACTCACTCAATAAATAAAATCTTAAAAAATAAAACCTCAAGTCTTTGAGCCCTGTTTGTTACAAAAACACAAAATTCAGCCCCTCCCATTTTCCCAGCCAATGGCTTGGGGAAGTCTTCTCCTTCTGTTTTCCCCCTGTGGATTCCTTTTTCTCTTGCCTCTTTCAGTGACCAAGGCTCCCCACTTCAGAAACACCTTGATCCGTTTCTCCTCCAAACCATGGGTCTGCACTTTCTACCTTCTTTGATGTGCCCTCTTCTTTCTTTCTATTTGTGCAGTTTGTTATTCAATGAGACAAGTGTAAGTTCCTCCTACTATGCCAAAATCTTAGCCACCTGCCCCTGTCCCAGTCACTGCTGTTTCTTTCTTTATAAATTCTGTAAATACCAGAGGCAGAATTATGGCCCACATAAAACAAAATATAGCATTTAATTGTTGTTTTACTATCATTCCTATGTTAATTTAAATGTGCCTTCTTTTCCCTTTTCACCTTTTATTTAACTTAGTTGAATATTAGGTTTCTTATTCACTTATTTGGTTTTGATTAAGGGTGGGGTGAAGAATTACAGCCAGTGTTAGGTAAAAACATAAAAAAAAAAATAGTAAAAATATGGAAAGAGCCCAGATGTGTATCAACAGATGAATGGATAAAGAAGATGTGGTATTTGGTGTGTGTGTGTGTGTGTGTGTGTGTGTGTGTGTGTATAATGGAATATTACTCATTGATTTCTGCTTTAATTTTATTATTTCTCTTCTCCTGCTGGGTTCAGGTTTTATTTGCTGTTCCTTCTCCAGTTCCTTTAGGTGTAAGGTTAGCTTGTACATTTGAGACTTATTTTGATTCTTGAAAAAGGGTTGGTTATATTGCTATATACTTCCCCCTTAGGACCTCCTTTGCAGCATCCCAAAGATTTTGAACATATGTGTTTTCATTTTCACTTGTTTCCATGATTTTTTAAATTCTTCTTTAATTTCCTCATTGACCCATTCATTCTTTAGTAGGATGCATTTTAGCCTCCATGTATTTGAGTTCTTTCCAAAATTCCTCTTGTGATTAAGTTCCAGTTTCAAAGCATTGTGGTCTGAAAATATGCATGGTATGAACCCATTCTTTTGGTACCAGTTGAGACCTGATTTGTTCCTCAGTATGTGATCTATTCTGGAGAATGTTCCATGTGTACTTGGGAAGAAAGTACATTCTGTTGCTTTAGGATAGATTGTTCTGAATATATCTGTGAAGACCATCTAGTACAGTGTATCATTCAGAGCCCTTATTTCCTTGTTGATGTTCTGTTTAGATGATCTGTCCATTTCAGTGAGAGGGGTGTTAAAGTCCCCTACTATTATTATCAACATGTTTCTTTGATTGTGTTATTAATTGGCTTATATAATTGGCTGTTCCCATGTTAGAGGCATAATTATTTACAATTGTTAGATCTTCTTATGGGATAGACTCTTTAATTATGATATAGTGTCCTTCCTCATCTCTTATTACACTCTATGTTTTAAAATCTAATTTATCTGGAAGAGGGAAAAAAATGGAGGAAGAGGAGGGAACCCTATTCCAACTGGTCCCCAGAATTGAGCTGGATATCTACCAGACCACTCTGAGCACCCACAAAATCAGCCTGAGATATAAGATCTGGATCTCTACAAACAGAAGATCACAGGTGGTTGGATTTGAGGTACAAAGCAGGGAGCTGTGATTCCATGGGCAGACATTGGAGGATAAACGGCAGCAGGAGGGAGCCTGGCTGTGGGGATCCTGCACCCCCATTGAGTAATAGCCTCCCACACTGGGGATGGGGCACAGACATGCAGACCAGTAGTGGCAGGGAAAGGACTTTAGACAGAAACTGGTGCAGCGGGGTCGTGCATGCTAACTGGGGGCGGCTGGCAGTTTTAGAAGCACAAAAGGCAGAGATGTGCCCCGACATGGGGCAAGGACTGGGATTGCTGCAGAAGGTCACACAACCCAGGAAGCTGCAGTTTATAGCAGCACAGACAGAAACGGAGACAGTGTGGCCTGGAGAGCTCACTGAAGAACAGACTGTGATCTCTCTGCCCCAAGGCAGAGGGTGGGAAACAGTCTCTGCTGCTCTGACTCTCAGAACAGACACAGAAAGCCACCAGGGAAAGCCGCCAGAGAAAAAGCCCCAAAACACCAGTTCCTACTGAGCCCATTCCCCGCCACAGGGGGCAGAGCAACTCTGTCCAAACAAGATTGCCTTAGTAACAACACAGCAGGCCCTTCCATCAGAAGACAGGCCCAGAGAACAAGAGGCCATCAACCCTAAAGTGCCTAGAAAACAGACGTATCTTGCTTGGGTTCTGGTCAATAATTTGGACTCTATATATTCCCTCAACCACCCATCAATGGAATGACTAGGAGGAAGAACCCCCAAAATAGGAAAGACTCAGAGATTATGACTTATGCAGCAGATCTACAAATGGATACAGATATAACCAAGATGTCAGAGATGGAATTCAGGCTAGTAATTGTGAAGACAATAGCTAGAATGGAGAAATCAATTAATGGCAACATAGAGTCTCTAAGGGCAGAAACGAAAGATGAATTGGCAGAACATAAAAATGCTATCAGTGAGATCCAATCTAATCTAGATAACCTAACTGCTAGGGTAAGTGAGGCAGAAGAACGAATTAGTGACCTGGAAGACAATTTAATAGATAAAAAGGGAAAAGAGGAGGCCAGGGAAAAACAACTCTGAATCCATGAAAATAGAATCCGAGAAATAAGTGACACCATGAAGTGTTCCAGTGTCAGTATTATTGGAATCCGAGAGGGGATGGAGAGAGAGAGAGAGAAATAGAAGATATATTTGAGCAAATCGTAGCAGAGAACTTCCCTAATCTGGGGAATGAAACAAACATTCATGTCCTAGAGGCAGAGAAGACCCCTCCTAAGATCAAGGAAAACAGGCCAACATCCGGGCATGTAATAGTAAAACTCGCAAATCTTAGAACCAAGGAAACCATCTTAAGGGCAGTTAGGGGGAAGAGATTCCTTATGTACAGAGGGAGGAACATCAGAATAACGTCAGACCTATCCACAGAGACCTGGCAAGCCTGAAAGGCCTGGCAAGACATATTCAGGGTACTAAATGAGAAGAATATGGATCCAGGAATACTTTATCTGGCAAGGCTGTCATTTAGAATGGATGGAGAGATGCAGAGCTTCCAAGACCAGCAGAAACTGAAAGAATATGTGACCACTAAGCCAGCCCTGCAAGAAATATTAAGGGGGGTTCTATAAAAGGAGAAAGACCCCAAGAGAGATCTACAACAGAAATTTACAGGGGCAATCTATAAAAACAAGGTCTTCACAGGCAACATGATGACAATTAATTCATATCTTTCAATAATCACTCTGAACATGAATGGCCTAAATGCTCCCATAAAATGGCACGAGGTTCCAGATTAGATAAAAACACAGGACCCATTCATATGCTGTGACATTTTGAACCTAAAGATACATCCAGACTGAAAGTGAAGGGATGGAGATCCATCTTCCATGCCGGAGGACCTCAAAAGAAAGCTGGGGTAGCAATTCTTATATCAGACAAATTAGATTTTAAAGTAAAGATTGTAGTTAGAGACACAAAAGGACACTATATCATTCTTAAAGGGTCTATCCAAAAAGAAGATCTAACAATTGTAAATATCTATGCCCCCAACATGGGAGCAGACACCTACATAAGCCAACTGTTAACCAAGATAAAGACTCATACTGATAACAATATGTTAATTGTAGGAGACCTCAATACTCCGTTCTCAGCAATGGACAGATCATCTAAGCAGAAAATCAACAAAGAAACAAGAGCTTTGAATGATACACTGGACCAGATGGACCTCATAGATATATACAGAACATTCCACCCTAAAACAACAGAATAGTCCTTCTTCTTGAGTGCACATGGAATTTTCTCCAGAATAGACCCCATAATAGGTCATAGATCAGGACTCAATCGATACCAAAAGATTGAGATTATTCCCTGTGTATTCTTAGACCACAGTGCTTTAAAACTGCAACTCAATCACAAGAAAAAATTTGGCAGAAATTCAAACACTTGGAAGCTAAAGACCACTCTGCTCTAGAATGTTTGGGTCAACCAGGAAATCAAAGAAGAACTTAAACAATTCATGGAAATCAATGAGAACAAAAACACATTGCTCCAAAACCTATGGGATACTGCCAAGGCAGTCCTAGGGGGAAACACATAACTATCCAAGCCACACGCACACACACACACACACACACACACACACACACACAAAACCAGAAAAATCACGAATTCACCAACTAACTATACACCTTAAAGAACTAGAGAAAAAGCAACAAATGACACTTAAGCCATGCATTAGAAGAGAAATAATTAAGATTAGAGCAGAGATCAATGAATTAGAAACCAGAAACACAGTAGATCAGATCAACAAAACTAGAAGCTGGTTCTTTGAAAGAATTAATAAGATCGATAAACCACTGGCCAGACGTATCCAAAAGAAAAGAGAAAGGACCCAAATTAATAAAATTATGAATGAAAAGGAAGAGATCATGACCAAGGAAATAGAAACAATTCTTAGAAATTATTATCAACAGCTCTATACCAATAAACTGAGCAATATGGATGAAGTGGATGCCTTCCTGGAAATCTATAAACTCCCAAGACTGAAAAAGGAAGAAATTGACAACCTGAATAGGCCAATACCCAGTAACGAGATTGAAGCAGTGATTCAAAACCTCCAAAAAAAAAAAAAAAAAACAAGAGTCCAGGGCCTGACGGATTCCCTGGGGAATTCTACCAAGCATTCAAAGAAGAAATAATACCTATTCTCCTGAAGCTGTTTCAAAAAATAGAAACAGAGGGAATGTTTCCAGACTCATTCTATGAGGCCAGCATTACCTTAATTCCCAAACCATGCAGAGACCCATCAAAAAGGAGAATTTCAAACCAATATCCCTGATGAATATGGATTCCAAAATCCTCAAAAATCCTAGTTAATAGGATCCAACAATACATTAAAAGGATCATCCACCATGACCAAGTGGGATTTATCCCCTGGATGCAAGGGTGGTTCAACATTCACAAATCAACCAATGTGATAGAACACATTAATAAGACAAGAGAGAAGAACCATATGGTCCTCTCAATTGATGCAGAAAAAACATTTGACAAAATACAGCATCCTTTCCTGATTAAAACTCTTCAGATTATAGGGATAGAGGGAACATTCCTCAAGTTCATAAAACCCATCTATGAAAAACCCACAGCGAATATCATTCTTTTTGGAAAAGCTGAGAGCCTTCCCCCTAAGATCAGTAACACGATAAGGATGCCCACTCTTGCCACTATTGTTAAACATAGTACTAGAAGACCTAGAAACAGCAATCAGAAAAAAAAAAGTTATTCAAATTAGCTAAGAAGAAGTCAAACTCTCTCTTTTCACAGATGACATGATACTTTATGTGGAAAACCCAAAAGACTCTACTCCCAAATATTACAACTCATACAGCAATTCAGTAAGGTGGCAGGATACAAAATCAATGCACATAAATCAGTTGCTTTCTTATGCACTAACAATGCAACTGTAGAAAGAGAAATTAGAAAAACGATTCCATTTACAATAGCACCAAAATTTATAAGATAACTTGGAATAAACCTAATCAAAGAGGTAAAGTATCTATACCCTAGCAACTACAGAACAGTCATGAAAGAAATTGAAGAAGACAAAAAAGATGGAAAAACATTCCATGCTCATGGATCAGAAGAATAAACATTGTTAAAATGTCTATGCTTCCCAGAGCAATCTATACCTTCAATGCCATCCTAATCAAAATTCCAATAACATTTTTCAAAGTGCCAGAACAAACAATCCTAAAATTTGTATGGAATCAGAAAAGACTCTGAATAGCCAAGGAAATGTTGAAAAAGAAAAACAAAGCTGGGGGCATCACGTTGCCTGATTTCAAGGTATATTACAAAGCTGTGATCACCAAGACAGCATGGTACTGGCACAAAAACAGACATATAGACCAATGGAACAGAATAGAGAGCCCAGATATGGACCCTCAATTCTATGGTCAAATAATCTTCAACAAAGCAGGAAAAAAATATGCAATGGAAAAAAGACAGTCTCTTCAATAAATGGTGCTGGGAAGATTGGGCAGCTATGTACAGAAGAATGAAACTCGACCATTCTCTAACACCATTCACAAAGATAAACTCAAAATGGATGAAAGACCTCAATGGGAGACAGGAATCCATCATAATCCTAGAGGAAAACATAGGCAATAACCTCTTTGACATCAGCCACAGCAATTTCTTTCAAGATACATCTCCAGAAGCTAGTGAAACAAAATCAAAAATGAACTTTTGGGACTTCATCAAGATAAAAAGCTTCTGCACAGCAAAGGAAGCAGTCAACAAAACAAAGAGGCAACCCACAGAATGGGAGAAGATATTTGCATATGACCCTATAGATAAAGGGCTGGTATCCAAGGTCTATAAAGAACTTCTCAAACTCAACACCCAAAAAACAAATAATCAAGTCAAAAAATAGGCAGAAGATATGAAAAGACACTTCTCTGAAGAAGGCATACAAATGGCCAACAGACACATGAAAAAATGTTCATCATCATTAGCCATCAGGGAAATCCAAATCAAAACCACATCGAGACACCACCTTATACCAGTTAGAATGGCAAAAATGGACAGGGAAAGAAACAACAAATGTTAGAGAGGTTGTGGAGAAAGGGGAACCCTCTTACACTGTTGGTGGGAATGCAAGTTGGTACAACCACTTTGGAAAACAGTGTGGCAGTTCCTCATAAAAATTAAAAATGGAGCTAACCTATGACCCAGCAATTGCACTACTGGGTTTTTACCCCAAAGACACAGATGCAGTAAAAAGAAGGGCCATATGCACCCCAATGTTCATAGCAGCAATGTCTGCAATAGCGAAACTATTGAAAGAGCCGAGATGCCCTTCAACAGATGAATGGATAAAGAAGATGTGGTCCATATATATAATGGAATATTACTCAGCCATCAGAAAGAATGAATACCCAACTTTTACATCAACATGGATGGGACTGGAGGAGATTATGCTAAGTGAAATAAGTCAAGCAGAGAAAGTCAATTATCATATGGTTTCACTTATTTGTGGAACATAAGGAATAACATGGAGGACATTAGGAGAAGGAAGGGAACAATGAAGGGGTGGAAATCGGAGGGAGAGATGAACCACGAGAGACTATGGACTCTGAGAAACGAACAGGGTTTTGGAGGGGAGGGATGTGGGGGGATGGGTTAACCTGGTAATGGGTATTAAGGAGGGCACTTAATGCATGGAGCACTGGGTGTTATTCAAAAACAATGAATCATGGATCACCACTTCAAAAACTAATGATGTATTGTATGGTGACTAACATAACATAATAAAATTAAATTAAATTAAAAAAATAAAATAAAATCTAATTTATCTGATATAAGGATTGCCAACTCAGCTTTCTTTTGATGTCCATTAGCATGATAAATGGTTTTCCACCCCCTCATTTTAAATTTGGGGGCGTCTTTGGGTCTGAAACGAGTGTCTTGTAGACAGCATATCAATGGGTCTTGCTTGTTTATCCAATCTGATACCCTGTGTCTTTTGATTGGGGCATTTAGCCCATTTACATTTTAGTAACTATTTAAAGATATGAATTTAGTGCCATTGTATTACCTGTAATGTGACTGTTAGTGTATATTGTCTCTGTTCCTTTCTGATTTATGTTACTTTTGAGCTCTCTCTTTCCTCAGAGAGTCCCTTTTAATATTTCTTTTAGGGCTGGTTTGGTGATAACATGTTTTAGTTTGTTTCTCCTGGAAGTTTTTATCACTCCTTCTATTTTGAATAACATTCTAGCTAAAATATTCTTGGCTGCATATTTTTCATTTAGCACCCTGAATATATCATGCCAGTCCTTTTTGGCCTGCCAGGTCTCTGTGGATAGGTCTGCTGCCATTCTAATGTCTCTATCCTTGTAGGTTACAGACCTCTTTGTCCCAAGATGCTTTCAGGATTTTCTTGTTTTCTCTGAGATTTGTAAGTTTCACTATTATATGTTGGGCTGTTGACCTTTTTTTATTGATTTTGAGGGGGTTTCTCTGTGCCTCCTGGATTTTGATGCCTGTTTCCTTCCCCAGATTAGGGAAGTTTTCTGCTCAAATTTGCTCCAATATACCTTCTGCCCCCCTCTCTCTTCCTCTTCTTCTGGGATCCCAATTATTCTTTATTGTTTCGCTTTGTGGTATCACTTACCTCTCAAATTCTCCCCTAGTGATCCAATAGTTGTTTACCTCTTTTTTTTTTTTTTCTCAGCTTTTTTATTCCCCATCATTTGGTCTTCTGTATCACTGATTTTCTCTTGTGCTTAATTTATCCTAGCAGTTAGAGCCTCCATTTTAATTGCATCTCATTAATTGCCTTTTTGATTTCAACTTGATTAGATTTTAGTTCTTTTATTTCTCCAGAAAGGGATTTTCTAGTGTCTTCTATGCTTTTTTCAAGCCCACCTAGTATCTTTATAATTGTTATTCTGAATTCTAGTTCTGATATTTTACTTATGTCCATACTAATTAGGTACCTGGCAGTCAGTATTGCCTCTTGTTCTCTTTTTTGAAGTGTTTTTCCATCTTTTCATTCTGTTCAGAGAATAGATGAACAAGAGCACAAAACACTAAAATAACAAAAATGACCCCAGAAAAATGTACACAAAGAAATCAGAAGAGACCCAAAACTGTTAAAAAAAGAGAGAGACAGAGAGAAGGAATATAATCAGACAGGTGAGCAGAATAGAACCATACACTGGATTTGGTTTGTATTTTGGTCTGTTTCTTAGAAAATTAGATCCCAAAATTGTAAAGAAAGGAAAAGTTATATATGTACAAAAATAAAATTAAATACAATGAAAAGATAGAATATAACTGTAAAAATGGAAATTAAGAGAAGAAAAAACAAAAAAGAGAAACAACAACAACAACAACAACAACAACAGAAGGGATATAAACAGATAGGTGAACAGAACAGAGTAGTACACTCTCTCCTGAGCGTATTTTGGTCAGTTTGTTAGAAGAAACTACATCTCAAAATTGTAATGAAAGGAAAACTGATATATACAAAAATAAAATTAAATACATTGAGAATTAGAATATAGCTGTAAAGATGAAAATTTAAAAAAAGACTAACAAAACAACAACAAAAAGAAATGAAGAAGAAAACAACAACAACAACTACTACAAAGAGAATATGATCAGACAAGTGAATAGAACAGAGCCATATACTAAATTTTCAGTGTATTTTCCTCTGTTAGAAGAAATTGCATCCCAAAATTGTGAAGAAAATAAATCTTGTATATATACAAAAATAAGATTAAATGCAATGAAGGGATAGAATGTAAGTATAAAAATGAAAATTCAAAAAGATTTTTAAAAAGAGTTGATAAAATAAGAAATTGGTTGGAAAAGGAAAGAAAAAAACTAAAAAAAATTAAAGTTGAAAGACTAAAGAATCATGGGGAAAAAAGACATGAATTCTATGTGCTGTATTCCCCTCATGCTGGAGTTTTGCTGTTCTCATTGTTCAGTAAACTTGGTCTTGACCTGATGTTCTTGCTGATCTTCTGGGGAAGGGGCCTGTTGCTTTGATTTTCAAGTGTATTTGCCCTGTGTGAAATTGCACTGCCCTTGCCAGGGGCCCAGGCTAAGTAATCTGCTCCAGTTCAATCTATGTGGCTTTTGTTCCCTGAAGGCTTTCCATGCAGCTTTAGAGGCTGAGAATGAAAATGGCAGCCTCCCAGTCTCTGGCCCCAGACCTGAAAGCTAGAGGCCCCACTCCTCGGTGAGCCCTCAGATAAAAGCAATCAATCACTCCTGTCTCCCTGGTCTCCAGCCACACTCTGTACTCGCCTGGTCTGTACTGAGTATTTCTGTCTTAGGCACATGATCTCATTTGAGTCTCCAAACCTTGTAGACTCCTGTGTCATGCTCCTGTGCTGCTCCTCCTGGAGGAGGAACGGGCATTCTCACCAGTTTTGCCACTTGTTGGGCCCCTGCTCAGAGACCAGTCACCTGACTATGCTGTGGTTCATGGTTTATGGCAACCCCAAGTTGAGAGAACACTCTTGGGTTCACTCTTTACAGCTGGCTTCCCTGCTCTGATGCCTGGGAGCTCTGCCACACTCAGGCACCCTCAGTCTTCCTGTGATCCTGAGGATCCTGGGACTACACTGTCCCAGCTTGGGTTTCACCCCCACTTAGCCACCTGAGTGATGTCACTCACTGGAGAAGAATTCTAAAAGTTCTGATTTTGTGCTCTGGTGCTATCACCTGCCAGTAGCCAGCTGATGGAGGCTTCCCCCTCCACAGTCTATCTTCCCATATATATTGCCTCAGATTCACTTTTCTGCACCTCCTACCTTGCAGAAAATGGTTGCACTTCTTTTTGTAGAGTTGAAGCTATTCTTCTCTTAGATCTCCGGTTGAGTTCACAGGTATTCAATTTGAGAGCTATCTAGCCGAATTCCTGGGACCAGACAAAATTAAGGTATTCTACTTTTCCTCCATCTTGGACTCCTCACTCAATCATGGTTATTATAAATATCTGATTGATTGTGTCATATCTGAGTCTGATTTTGATTATTTCTTTGTCTTGGCAAACTATGTTTTTACTTGCCTTTTGGCATTCCTTGTTACTTTTTGTGAAAAGCTGGACATGTTGTATTGGGTAACAAAAGCTGAGGTAAGTAAGCTTTTATTGTAAGGATTTATATTAAACTGGCAAAGATTTTGGCTGTCTTTAATATTTTCCAGAGGCTTTAAATTGCACTTATATCCTTGTTTTTATCTCCCCTCTTGACATTGGGTTTCCTTTAGTATTCCTCCTCAGAGAATCTGTCTTGCATCTCTTTAACTGTAATCTAATACTATTTTACTGGAGAATTTTCAATACATTTATTGTGGTGGTAAGGTATGAGAGAGTGGGAACACCATATATTATGTTTAAATTTTAGTCTTTTAGAGAGTCTGCATCTCAAGGCTATGACCTTTATGGGAGTTTCTTAAGTGGTATAGTTCTCCCCACTAACATCCTGGATGAGACAGGTAGGCTAGAGGGGGCTAGAGTGGAAAAAATGTTCTTCCTCCAGCAGAAATAAGACTTTGGTAAAGTATTTTCCCCTGGAGAGTAGGCCTTTTTTATGGGGAAGAATCCTAGTGTATTTCACAATGATAACTTTCCGTCCCCTGCCAGAGCCATGAGGGGATCTTCATAGATCTTCATTATGAGAAACCAATGGACTTCACGGAGGTAAAGCACATGAAATTGAAGGCTCATCCCCAGAATATGGATCCTCAAGGGTTTTCACTCTTAGGACAGTCCACACTTAACCTCCAGCAAATCATCAAAATTACCATATAAGTGTTTTTACCACTTTATGACTCTAGAGTCTTCTGTCACCAGTATTCAGATGTTACCTGTGACACTAGTTTTGCCTCTCTCCAGATTTCAGGCTGAGAGTTCACCCTGAAAACTTAGTTTTATGGTTAGTTCATAAAAAGTAATTGATTTTCAGCTTGTTCAGATTTTTTTGTTGTAGAGTTGCAGGTGATGACATTCAAGCTCTTTACATATCAAATTGGATACAGGAAGTTGTTCTGACTTTATAATTAATTCAATGAAAATATATTTTTATCAAATTTTGCATTCAATCACATTTGATTTTGTCACTTTTTACTGTCCTATTCTTTTTTTAAAATTTTATTTTATTATGTCATGTTAGTCACCATACATCATTAGTTTTTGAAGTGGTGATCCATGCTTCATTGTTTTCGTATAACACCCAGTGCTCCATGCAGTATGTGCCCTCCTTAATACCCATCACCAGGATAACCCATCCTCCCACCCCACCCCCTCTAAAACCCTCAGTTTGTTTCTCGAAGTCCATAGTCTCTTGTGGTTCATCTCTGTCCTACTTATTTCTATCTTCTTCTTGGATAACTTTTTGTATTCCTGAAAGTAATATAATACTTGAAAATGTAAACAAAAAATTAAAAAAACACACAAAATTTAGAACAATATTACCACATTTACAAATATTTCAGAATGAATTTTTAAATGGGCTTTTTATTAAGCTACCATTATATCTTCAATAAACTTTCTTTTCTTGTTTCATGTCTCATTGTCTTTTGAATGGAGCAGACACAACATAACAAAGCTTAAAACCAATTTAGAAATATTAATCAGACAAATCTACCTGTCAAAGTTTTAAAAATCAGTGTTTGTGTCTATAGAAAGTTTAACCAACCAACATCATTTTCATTTTTTCTTTCTTATTTATAGATGATTTATTTAGGTGGTATTCAGTATAAATTACCAATTATGGGTAAACATATATTTGGTTTGATCATTCTTTTAAACCATGTTTTAGTTTCTTTTTTTTTTTTTTTCATTGCGGAAAACTAATTTTATGTTTTCTGACTCAGTCTCCTTGTCCAAATATTGATTTATTATTGTTTCACAGAGAAATTTAAATATATATATATAATAAATAATCTTTGATTATTTCCTATAGCATAAATTATCCAGCAATCATTAAGAAGAACTTGGCATTTGCAACCATGTGGATGGAACTAGAGAATATTATGCTACACAATTAAGTCATCAGAGAAAGAGAAATGCCATACAATTTCACTCCTATGGGAATTTAAATTCTGTTGACTTTAATTTCAAAATATGCCTATAGTCTGACAACAATCCCTCATATGTACTGCTACTTAGTATAAATCATAATACACCTGAATTATTACAATAATTTCCTATATTATCTAATTATTCAATAATTTCTAATAAGTGTCCTTGTTTTTGCTCTAGTCTTATTGACTCTATTCTCCAAAGTGCAACTACAGTGATCATCTTAAAACACACATTAGATTATGCCACTTTTTTCCTGATAATCCTCCTTTGGGAGTTATCCTAGCCTCACTTCTTTTGTTGATAATAATTGTTTTTCCCAGAAGCCACCACTGAAACCATCTTGCAGATTTATCAACACTATAAGAACCAGTGAGATTGTACCCTCCCCCCCAAGAGACACCAGTAGTACCTGGCCAGCATCCCCTTCTCAAGTGTGTGTCTCAGGCCCACAGAGTCCTCCTCTGTGTTTATAAACTTAAGCACCAATTGAGATGCATCTCCTGCCCAAAGTGTTCTAATTCTGGCCAAAGTTTAGTAAGCCCAGTATAGCTTTTGTTTACCATTGTAAATAAAATCTCTGAAAAAAAAAGCAACTACCCAAATACTCTGAAATAGAAACAAAAGAGGCAAAATTGTGAAGAGGAGGCAAAACATGGAAGAGCAACTCATTTGAGGATGAGATTACCTATACATTTTTTTTCCCTTTTGTCTTATGGATTTGCCCTTTAGGGCCTCAGTTGCAAGGCTGGGAAAAACTGTAGAGCTGGAAGCTAAATATCTAGCTAAAACTATGTCATTCTGGAGAGTGGAACCAAAAAGTGGTCAGAGAATGTGAGAGAAGTCCTAGAAACAAAAATGTTAAATAGACTCCCTAAGTCTGTGTATGAACCCACACAAGTCCCAGGGTCACCCCTGAGCTTTATAAGCTGAAGACAGACCCAAAGCAGAATGGCAAAGGACTTTCAGAATTGAACTATGATATAAATTACAACCTAAGTGTCAGACTAAACCCTGAAGCATGCATGCTCTGGATTAATGCAAACATCATAGGAGAATCTTTCAAATTAAGATTTTTGTAGAATTTGAGATTATAATTTGTTGCTAAACAAATAACAGATAAATTTTATTCAGAGAATTAAAATAGGGCCCAGGATTTGTACCACATAACAATTGACATTAAAAGACTTAAGAGAATATGATCAATTCTCAAGACCTAGGAAAAGAAAATAAACAAATGCCAATACTGAGATGATCCTGGTATTAGAATTATCAAAGATTTCAAAGCAGCTATTGCAACTATATACTAGCTCCATGAGATAAATGGAAAGATAGATTTTAAATTTTTTTGTAGAAGTAAAAACTAAAAAATATCAAAATAAAAAATTGTAGAACTGAAAATGCAATATTTAAAATATATAATTCATTTAATGTGATTAATAACAGAATGGGGATGAGAGACAGTCAGTGGGGACGCCTAGCTGGCTCAGTCGGTGGAGCATGTGACTCTTGTTCTCAGAGTATGAGTTTGTACCACACATTGGGTGTAGAGATTGTTTAAAAATAAAATCTTAATAAAGAAGAGTCAATGGACTTGAAGATGAATCAATAGAAATGATCCAATCTGAAGAACAGAAGAAAAAAAAAAGGATTAAAATAAAATGAAGAATGCTCAAGGAAAAACAGGACAATCCTGAAAGTTCTAAAATATAAGTCACTGGAGTCTCAAGAGGAGAAGAGAAAGAGATCAGTGCGGAAAAAATAATATTCGAAGAAATGCAGGCCCAAACCTTCCACATTTGATAAAAGACATAAAAGTACAGATTCAAGCTTAGCAGACCCCCAACCATGATAACTGCAAAGAAAACAATGCCAAGAAACATCATAATCAAACTACTAAAAACAATAGACTAAGAAAAAACTGAAAACAGCTACAGAAAACAACACATTACAATTAGGGGAACAATGATTCAAATGACTACTGATTTTTCATTAAAAAACATGGACACCAAAAGACAGTGGGGCAGCATTTTAAGATGATGAAAGAAGATAACAGTTAATCCAAAATTTTATGCCCATTGAAACTCTTCTCTTTTTTTTTAAGATTTTATTCATTTCTTTGAGAGAGAGACAGAGAGAGCATGGGAGGGGAGGGGAGGGGGAGAAGGAGAAGGACAAGCAGACTCCCTGCTGAACAGGTAGCCTGATGTGGGGCTCAATCTCAGGACCCCGAGATCATGACCTGAGCAAAGGCAGATGCTTAACCAACTGAGTCAACCAGGCACCCTGAAAATCTCTTTTCAGCTGAAGTATAAACAGGGGTACCTGGGTGGTGCAGTCAGTTAAGTGTCCAGCTCTTGGTTTCAGTTCAGGTAATGATCTCAGGGTCCTGGGATCAGGCCCTGTGTAGGGCTCTGAGCTCAGCATGGAGTCTGCTTGAGATTCTCTCTCCCTCTCTCTCTGCCCCTCCTGCTCATGCTCTCTTTCTCTCTCTCAAATAAACAAATCTTTTTTAAAAAAGATGAAGGATAAACAAATATCTTAACAGATGAAGGGAAACATAGAAAAGTCATTGAAGGCAGGCCTTCTCTTAAAAAATGCTGAAATGGGGGTGCTTGAGTGCTTCAGTCCATTAAGTATCTGATTCTTCATTTCAGCTAAGGTGATGATCTCAGGGTTGTGAGATCAAGCCCCATATCAGGTTCAAACTGGGCATGGAGTCTGCTTGAGTCTCTCTCTCCTTCCCTGTGCACCTCCCCTACCTTTTCTCCCTCTCTAAAAAAAAAAATGCTGAAATGAGGTTTTCAGCTAAAAGGAAATAATATAAACTTAAATTTATTAAGTATCTTTCTCAAAATAAAAAATTTTTAAATATTATATTTCATTTTTGTAAGTAATAAAATGTCTGACATCTATAGAGAGCATTTTCAGGAATGAAGGAAGACCAAGAAAAAGTAGTGAACATATGGGTAAATATAAAACTCTGTTTTCTCTCTTTAAGTCCTTTAAAATATCTATGCTCATTGAGATCAATTTATGTAGATTTAACCCATATGACAATTATAGCAAAAAGTTCATGGGGGAGAGTACAAGGAACGTATATGGTTGTAAAGGTTCTAAATTATGCTGAAGTGGTGAAATATAACTCTGAGTAGACTGTAAAAGTTTAGGTCGGTATATTATAAAGCCTTGAGCAACCACTAAGTAATACAAGATACAGCCAAAAGTCAATAGATAAATTTAACTAGAGTAGAAAAAATGTATTCAAAAATCAAAAGAAGGCAAGAAAAGGGGGAGAAAGGAACATACAAAAAATAGGGACAAACAGAAAACAAACAGTAGAATTGTGTAATTAAATACAATGATATCAAATAGTATATTAAAATAGTTTCAACACATATATTAAGAGATCATTAGGTTGAATCTAAGAAAAAGCAAGGCTCAGCTATAGTTTATCAATAAGAAACCCACTTTAACTATAAAGATATAACTAAATTAAGAGTTAAAGGATGGGGGCACTTGGGTGACTCAGTCGGCTAAGTGTCTGTCTTTGGCTCAGGTCATGATCTCACGGTCCTGGGATTGAGCCTGCATCTGGCTCCGTGCTCAGCATGGAGTCTGCTTCTCCCTCTCCCTTTGCCTCTCCTCTCCACTCATGTGCTTTCTCTCTCTCTCAAATAAATAAATAAAACCTTTAAAAAAAAGGAGTTAAAGGATGAAAAATGTTATATCATGCAAACAATAATCTAAAGGAAGTTGGAATGACTACATTAATATCAGAAAATGTAGACTTCATAACAAGGAATGTAACCAGAGATAAAGAGGGAAATTATATAATGATAAAAGGATCAATTCACCAAGAAGACTTAACAATCCCACATGTCTATGTTCCATACAACACAGCTTTTAAATACATAAAGCAGGGATGCCTGGGTGGCTTAGACAGTTAAGCGTCTGCCTTCAGCTCAGGTCATGTTCCCAGGGTCCTGGGATAGAGTCCTGCATCAGGCTCCTTGCTCAGTGGGGAGCCTGCTTTTCCCTCTGCCTGCTACTCCCCCTGCTTGTGCTCTCTCTCTCTCTCTCTGACAAATAAATGATTTTTATTAATTTGGGTCCTTTCTCTTTTTTTTTGGATAAATTTTGTTGATCTGCCCTACTGTTTTTCTTTCTATTTCATTGATTTCTACTCTAATCTTTATTATTTCTCTCATCTGCTTGCTTTAGGTTTTATTTGCTGTTCTTTCGCCATCTCCTTTAGGTGTAAGGTTAGCTTGTGCCTTTGGGATTTTTCTGCTTTTTTGAGTGAGGCTTGGATGGCTATATATTTCCCCCTTAGGAATGCCTTTGCAGTATCCGAAAGACTTCTGACCAATATGTTTTCATTCTCATTGGATTCCATGAATTGTTTAAGTTCTTTATTTTCCTGGTTGACCCAAATATTCTTTAGCAGGATGGTCTTTAGCTTCCAAGTGTTTGAATTCCTTCCAAATTTTTTCTTGTGATTCAGTTCCAGTTTCAAAGCATTGTGGTCTGAAAATATGCAGGGAATAATCTCAGTCTTTTGGTATCAGCTGAAACCTGATTTGTGACCCAGTATGTGGTCTATTCTGGAGAAAGTTCCATGTGCATTCGAGAATGAGTATTCTGTTGTTTTAGGGTAGAATATTCTGTATATATCTATGAAGTCCATCTGGTCCAATGTGTCATTCAAAGCTCTTGTTTTTTTTGTTGTTGTTGTTGAACTTCTGCTTGGATGATCTGTCTATTGCTGAGGGTGGAGTATTGAGGTCTCCTACAATTAACGTATTACTATCAATATGTCTCTTTATTTTGGTTAACAGATGGCTTGTGTAGTTGGCTGCTCCCATGTTGGGGCATAGATATTTACAATTGTTAGATCTTCTTGTTGGATAGACCCCTTAAGAATGATATAGTGTCCCTATGTATCTCTTACTACAGTCTTTAGCTTGAAATCTAATTTGTCTGATATGAGGATTGCTACCCCAGCTTTCTTTTGAGGTCCATTGGCATTAAAACTGGTTCTCCATCCCCCCACTTTCAATCTGGAGATATCTTTAGGTTCAAAATGAGTCTCTTGTAGACAGCATATGGATGGGTCATTTTTTTTTTTTTATCCAATCTGCAAACCTGTGCCATTTTATGGGAGCATTTAGGCCATTCACATTGAGAGTGACTATTGAAAGATGTGATTTTAGTGCCATCATGTTTCGGGTGAAGTCCCTGTTTCTATAGATTTTCTCTGTAAATTTCTGGTCTATATTACTCTTGGGGTCTTTCTCCTTTTATAGAACACCCCTTAATGTTTCTTGCAGGGCTGTCTTGGTGGTCACATATTCTTTCAGTTTCTGCAAGTCCTGGAAGCTCCTTGTTTCTCCATCCATTCTGAATGACAGACTTGCCAGATAAAGTATTCTTGGCTGCATGTTCTTCTCGTTTAGTATCCTGAATATGTCTTGCCAGCCTTTTCTGGCTTGGTAGGTCTCTGTGGACAGGTCTGATGTTATTCTGATATTCCTCCCTCTGTACATAACAAATCTCTTCTCCCTAGCTGCTTTCAGGATTGCTTCCTTGGATATAAGATTTGTGAATTGTACTATTATATGTTGGGACATTGATCTGTTCACATTGATCTTGGGAGGGGTCCTTCTGCCTCTTGGACATGAATGTTTGTTTCCTTCCCCAGATTAAGGAAGTCCTCAGCTACAATTTACTCAAATATATCTTCTAGACCTCTTTCTCTCCACCCCCTCAGGGATCCCAATAATTCTGATAATGGAATGTTTCATGGCATTATTAATCTCTCTCAGTCTGATCTCTTGGTCTTTAAGATGGTTTCCCAGGCCTCCTCAGTTTCCTTCTTTTCTATCATCTTATCTTCTAGCCCACTCATTCATTTTTCTGCCTCATTTACCCTGGCTCTCAGAGTATCCAGTTTAGACTGCATCTCATTCATAGCATTTTTAGGTTTGGTCTGATTAGATCTCATTTCTGCCCTTAGAGAGTCTATATTGTCACTAATATTTTTCTCAAGCCTGGATATCTACTTCATAATTGCTACTCTGAATTCTGTCTCCGACATCTTGCTTGTATCCACATCTATTAGGTCTGTGGCAGAGCCCATAGTCTCTGATTCTTTTCTTTGTTGGGGATTCCTCCTCTTAGTCATCTGTTGGGGGGTGGTTGAGGGAATGTACAGAGCCCAAAGTACTAACCATGACCCAAGCAAGATGAATCTATTTTATAGGTTGCTGTCCTCTTGTTCTTCCAGCTTGTCTTCTGGGCGAGGGGCCTGCTGCACTGTTACTCAGGCAACCCTGCTTGGGCAGAGTTACTCTGCCCCCTGGGGGGAGGGAGGCTCAGTGAAAACCGGTTTTTGAGCTTTTGGTCTCTGGCAGCTTTCCCTGGTGGCTTTCTGCATCTGTTCAGAGAATAGAGCAGAAGTGACCAAATCCAAATCTCCTGCTCAGAACAGAGAAACCGCAGTCTGCTTTTCACTAGCTCTTGAGGCCACACTGTGTCCATTTCTGTCTGCACTGCTAAAAACCGCAGCATCCCCAGTTGTGTGCCCCACAGCAACTCTTCCAGAGGTCAATCCCAGGGCCAGGCATGTCTCTGCCCCTTGCGCTTCTAAAACCGCGAGCCACACCCATTTGTTTGTGCACACCCACAGCTTCCGGATCCTGTCTGGGGGCTGGACTAAAGTCCTTTCCCCACCGCTACTGGTTTGCAAGTGTGTGCCCGGTCCCCAGCATGGGACGCTTTTGCACTCTCATGTTATATCACCTTCCCAGTGCCAGCTTATGGTGGCTCCCACACCCTTCTGTTTATCTTCCAATATCTGCCTGCAGAATCATGGCTCCGCCCTTCATACCCTGAGACTGCCAGAGATTTTTCTGCTTGTATAGATTTAGATATATATTCTTACATCTCAGGCTGATTTCATGGGTATTCAGTATGGTTTGGCAGATATCCAGCTAAATTCAGGGTACTGGTTGAAATAGGTTCCCCTACTCCTCTGCCATCTTCCCTCTTTTTTTTTTTTATTTTTAAGTAAACCCTACACCCACAATGGGGCTCGAATTCAGAACCCCAATATCGAGTCACATGCTCTAACAACTGAGCCAGTCAGGTACACCTTCTTTGTATTTTTTAAATGTCTACTTTGATTTTCTATTTCACTCATTCATCGTTTAGTAGCATGTTGTTTAACCTCCATGTATTTGTGCTTTTCCAATTATTTTCTTATGGTTGACTTCTAGTTTTTTAGCATTGTGGTCAGAAAAGGTGCATGGTAAGATTTGAATCTTTTAGTGTTTGATGAGGCCTGTTTTGTGACCTTACATTTGATCTATTCTGGAGAATGTCCAATGTTCACTTGAAAAGAATGTGTATTCTGCTGTTTTAGGATGAAGTGTTCTGAATATATCTGTTAAGTCCACCTGGTACAGTGTGTCATTCAAAGCCGTTGTTTCCCTGCTTATTTTCTGTTTGCATAATCTGTCCATTGATATAAGTGGGGTGTTAAAGTATCCTATTAATATTGTATTTTAATCAATCAATTCCTTTGTTATTAATTGTTTTATAAATTTCGGTGCACCCATATTGGGTGCATAATATACACCCATATTGGTTGTATAAATATTTACATTTCTTTTTCTTCTTGTTGGATTGCCCCCTTTATTATGATATAGTACCCTTCTTTATCTCTTGTTACACTCTGTGTTTTAAAGTCTAGTTTGTGTGATATAAACAGTGGAACTCCACTTTCTTTTGACATCCATTTGCACAATAAGTGTTTCTCCATCCTCTCACTTTCAATCTTCAAGTATCTTTAGGTTTGAAATGTGTTTTCTGTAGGCAGCATATAGGTGGATTTTGTTTTCTTTTGCTTTATACAAACTGACACTGTATGTCTTTTGATTGGAGCATTTAGTTCATTTACATTGAAAGAAATTATTGATAACATATATTAGCATTTTATTACTTGTTTTGCCATTTTTCTCTGGAGATTTTCTTTGATCTTTACTTGTCTTTGTCACTCTTGGTCTCTCTTTTCCACTCAAAGAGTCCCATTGAATATTTGTTACAGGACTGTTTTAGTGGTCATTAATTCCTTTAATTTTTGTTTTTCTGGGAAACTCTATCTCTCCTTCTATTCTGAATGATAAGTTGCTGTATAAAGTATTCTTGGCTGCATACTTTTCCCATTGAGCAGGTTGAATATATCATGCTGCTCCCTTCTGACCTGTCATGTTTCTGTGGAGAGATCTGTTGTTAAACATATTTGTCTTCCCTTTTAATTTATCGACTTTTTTTTTTTGGCTGCTTTTAGGATTTTTTTTATCACTATATTTTGCAAATCTAACTATGATATATCTTGGTGTTGGCCTGTATTTGTTGATTTTGATGGGAGTTCTTTGTGCCTCCTGGACCTAGATTTCTGTTTCTTTCCCCAGATTAAGGAAGTTTTCAGTTATTATTTCTTCACATAAATTTTCTGCCCTCTTTTCTCTCTTTTCTTCTTCTAGGACTCCTATAATATGAATATTATTATGTTTCATGGAGTCACCAATTTCCCTAAGTCTATTGTTGTGTTCCATAATTCTTCATTCTCAGTTTTCTACAACTACATTTATTTCCATTATTTTGTCTTCTAAATCACTAATTTGTTCCTCTGCTTCTTCTAGTCTGCTGGTCATTGCATCAAGCTTGCTTCCAATCTCATTTATCATATTATTCATCTCTGTTTGATTTTATTAACTCCTTTATCTCTGTGGTAAGGGTCTCACTGATGTTCTCAATTTTTTTTTCTCAAGCCCACTGATTATCCTTATGATTGTTGCTTTAAATTCTCCCTCAGGGATTTTACTTATACTGTTTTGATTAAATCTCTGGCTGTGACTTTATCTTGTTCTTTCTTTTGGGTTAAATTCCTCCATCTTGGTATTTTTCTGCCTTTTTCTCTGCATTAGAAAAGCCAGTTATGTCTCCTGTTCCTGAAAGTAATGGCCTTATGAAGAAGAGGTTATACAGTGGTCAGGGCCTGGCACTTCAGGTAGTGTCTGCAGTGTGTGCTACTTGCACTCTGCTGTTGCGTTTTGGCTGTTTTATCCTTCAGGTCATTCATCTGCAAAACCTCTCCTTGACTGCTGTGGGCAGTGTTTGGTCCCTGGCCTGAATTTGGTGAGTTTTAACTAGGTGTGTTCTTGTGTGCTTGTGGATGAGACCTGACACCACTTCCATGAGAACTGAGGCCCTGCAGAACTCTGGTGGGAGACATGGTGTGAGAAAGGGTTTGTGCTGGTCTAGGGGTGGGGCCTATAGCACTGGGACTGAGGCAAGTCGGACTGAGAAGGGCAGTCTTGCTAGAGTACTAGGGTGTGGAGGTTGGTGTAGGCTAGTTGCACAGCCAGTGGTGGCACTGTGCTGCTTCCCATAAATAGCTCTGTTTTTATGTTGAAGGGCAGGAGAGGGAAATGGTATAGGCCAGCTCCTTTGTTCCTGGAGAGGTATATCTGTGATCACTGCCTCTCAGGGATGCAGTCTAGAAGATAAAATAATCTCCCCCCATATGCCCCAGGTGTTCAGATCACTGTTTCTTCATTGTCTGTCCTGGGTTTTTTTGCCTGCCTTCTTTCAGGAGCAGCACAGTGATCAATCCCAGCCAAGCCTGCTGACCTTTAAAACCAGGATTTAAGCCCCACTGACTGCAAAAACTTATGAAATTTAACCCCTCTCATTTTCCAAGCCTATGACTTTGGGGAAATGTTCCCCTTGTGCATTCTCCTGTGAGCTCCTCTCTCTCTTGCCCTTCTTTGCATCCATGGCTCCCTCCCCTCCACAGCAGTCATGATCTATTTCTCTCCTAAAATCTGTCTCTGTACTTCCTACCTTCTTTTATGTGACCTTGTTTCTCCCTTTATTAATGGAGGGTTTTTTTGTTATTGTTCTTTTTGTTTTTATTTTGTCAGTCTTCAGGTCAATTTTTGGGGTATTTAGGATGATTTTATAGTTATATAGTTGTGTTCTTCGGACAGGTGAACCACCTAGCCTCCTACTACTCTGCTGCCATCTTCCTCTCTTACCCAAAATTTGCATTTTTTAAATTGAAATAGTAAAACCAAGGGGAGAAACAAGTTGGTGGTTAAAAAAAAATGCTGGGGGGAGGGGCACTTACCTTTACAATACTTCTTTATTGAAAATAAAGATATAAAGTAAGTGCTGGATTTTGGCAAGATATCTCAACTTGAAGTTTAGATTGATAGTTGGATTTTAAAGCCATGGAGCTGAACTGGATGACTTCACCTAGGGATTGAGTATAGAGGGAGAAGATAAAGGTCTGATTCGTAGGTCATTCTAAACTTTAGAGGTGGAGGAGGTGATAAGAAATAAGCAAAGTAGACTGAGAACAGTATAATGTTAGAGAAAAATTTAGAGTCATTGCAAAACTGGAAGCCACAAGAAGAATTTTAAGGAAGGGGAATCATGATCAACAATATCAAATGTAAAGTTAAGAATATGAGATCTGTCTAGTTAAATTAAATTTGAGAATTAACTATTTGATTTTAGTACCATGGAAGTTACTTGTACCTTGGTAAGAGAATTTTCAGAGTAGTACTGAAAATGAATGTCTGTATCAAGTGGGTTCAAGACAAAATGGAAATAGAAAAATTGGATACATTTGGTATAGACAATTATTTTAAGGAGTTTGATAAAAGGAAAGAAGAGAAATTGTGTGAGTTCAAGGAAAGATTTTTCAGAGAACAAATGTCTAGAATATTTGTGTTTTGATAAAAGATTATGATTTCATTAATATGTTGCTTCTTTCAGCTGTTGCATTCATTTTTCTATTTTATAATTATGCTATTAAGCAATCAATAGATACCTATTAACCTTAAAGTATAATAGAATTGACCAAAATGTTCTACTCCTAATAAATAGAGTATAAATAATATTTTCATATTAGGACATTCCATAAGGACATTTCAATTGTTCTAGACTTCAGGCACTGGTGCAAGAAATTTGAAACATCACTATTCTGTCTTAAGAAGACAATACAAGGTAAAGAAAGAAGGCAATCTAAAATGATTAAGCATTGCATTTTCATTAATTTCATGAATATTATAAAAATAATTTTGTCTCCATTACTTTTGGACTACATATTTAAGACTGATACATATATTTCAAAATAAGGAAAAATTTGCATTAAACTATACTTCCATGTAGATGTTAAAAACAAGTATAAGGAACAAATGAAGGCTCAATTTTTGCAATACCATAGCTAATATCAATCCATGAATATTTTTATAAAACAATACTATTTTAGGAAATTTCATTTGTTTAATTCATGAAGTTGAAAATGTGTTGAAATGGTGAAAAGTGGGCATTGTTTATATTTAACATGCTCTTTTAAAATAGTATTTTATCTTATAATCTAAGGTGGAAATACCAAAGAAAATAATATAATTTTATTTGGAAGGGACCCTGGAGGAGATCTAGTCTAAGTTTCTGTATTTATAAATGTAGAAATGTAAATTCAGTGTATATAATTGTTAGCACAATGTAACATGATTAATTTTGTCAAAGTTTGGTATTGGATGGTTTTCAGCATTCTTGCCACTTTACTATTCAGAATTACATTAAAAAGAAAAAAACATATTAGGAAAATGTCTTTTCTTCTTTCCTCTCTTCTCAACCTTCACTATCTCCCTTTTTCCTTTTCTTCTCTCCCTTCTTTTGTCTCTACTCCCTTTTGGCTTTTTTTTTTTTCTTTCTTATTTCTTCCCTTTAAGAAAGGAAGATTTGTTAATGAAGCGAGGGAAGGTTGAAAGAGAAGAATAGGTACCCTAATACTTTCCCTTACAATTCTTTACCTTCACAAACACACAAACACAACCATTTGGAAAACATAATGCAAAGAGATCTAATATTCTAATTTATTTATTTATTAAATATTTTATTTATTTATTTGATAAGGACAGCAAGGGAGGCCAAGCAGCGGGAGCAGTAGAGGGCGAGGGAGAAGCAGGCTCCCCCCTGAGCAGGAAGCCCAATGTGGGACTCAATCCCAGGACCCTGGGATCATGACCTGAGCTGAAGGCAGATGCTTAACCATCTGAACCACCCAGGTGCCCCTCTAATTTATTTTTAATTAAAAAAACCTCTATTTCAGAGAACAAAATAGTCCATATATCTTGGAACAGAAAGAAATAGCAGTAACCCTAGAAATTTATTTCACGAATTTCCCAAATCAATCATACTCTATTTTTTAAGACTTTATTTCTTCATTTGAGAGACAGAGAGAGCACAAGTGGGAGAGAGGCAGAGGGAGAGGGAGAAGCAGACTCCCAGCCGAGCAGGGAGCCCGATGCGGGACTTGATTCCAGGACCTGGAGATCATGACCTGAGCTGAAGGCAGACACTTAGCCATCTGAGCCACCCAGGCACCAAAAGCAATCATATTCTACTGTTTCTGTTTTTTCTTGGCTATTGACCAATATACCTAAAATTTAGTGGTTTAAGAGTGCAGACAACCATGGTTTTGAATTCCACTTCTCATAGATATCAGTCTTTTAAAATTTGCAAATAATTTAACACCTGAGAACTTTAATTTGTTAATCTAGAAAATAAAGATGATAATAATGTCTACCTTATAAAGCTATTACCAGCATTAAAGGGTACACCTGGAACAGCATAAGTATTCATAACTGTTAATTATTTTATCATTATTATCAATATTGTTATCATTACCAACACCTTTCAAATGGGAAATACCTGTCTGAAAATTCATGGACATATTAAAAGTACTTGTTTCAAAGAATAGTCATAAGTAGAATCTGTGAACTACCTAAAATTCAGTTAATGATATCATAAATAATGGAGACATAAAAATACATAATCTAAAGTAATGTTATCTTTGTTTTAGGACTTTTGTCATTTGTCCATTTCTATCCTAAGAAATCAATTCTTTTAATGATTGTAATCAAATTGAGCTTGTTATTAGAGTGTTTATATTATTAAAATGTGTTTTTAGTCCAAAAATAATATGGAGAATATTATTTATGAGCCTCAAGCATTTACTAATGACACTAATTTCTCATACAGTTATGCAAATTGTATAGCAACATCTCTTAGAGGAGCTACCTTCAGGGTCATAACAAAAGTCTTGCAGAACATGTAAGTACATTGTAAAGGAAGTGACAGTGACTTTTCTCTGGGAACTGATAGCCCTTATTAGCATGAATTGAAGTGTGCATCTGTGTCCATAACTTTGATGTGGCAGTGGATTAATTTGTACACATACCTGTGTTTTCACTTCTGTTTGCCCTGCTGAGTATTATTCCCTCATCCAACTTCCCAAGTGAGAGTGAAGTTTTCCCTTCTCAACTTTACTGTCTGTAGATAATGGAGGAAGACAGGACCATGTGCAGGCAAATGTACCAGTTATCATAGTCTCGCTTTTCTGGTATCCCTCTTTATTTCCTTTGCCTTTGACATTCCAGGCAGAACTCTTTTATTGTAGATCATGATATGGCCTCTCCCATTCACAGTACAGGTGGTTGAATACCTAACACACTATGGTCTTTATTTCATCTATATTTATTTTTAAAAATGCCTCTTTTTTTTTTTTAGCATTGACAAGTGTCATGTTTACTTATTTATTTTGTTTCAGTGATCATGCTGGTACTGTTGTGCCATCTGAAAATGTAGCCTTTTAGCTTCTTTGATGGTATAATTAATGAATTAAATAAATCCACCTTGTGCCACAGCTGTCAAGTCATATGGCTATTTATACTTTCACTCTCTTTTCTGAGGCAAGAGAGCTTTCATAACACATATGGTAGGGTGAATCTGGAGAAGAAGGACTCAGATACTCTGGCTTTCAATAAGACAAGAAGATATAACATTGCATAGGGCCCAGACACAAGTCTATGGAAGGTACTGAATTGAATGTGTCCTGCACCAGATGTCTGGGTCTAACCAAATATATTCTAGATGCCCCAACACTATTTGTTTTTGGTCCAACATTTTTCAGTAAAAAATAAAAATGTTAGCTTATAGCAAAAATAAATAATTTTCTTGTCAGTGGCCAGTGACATGACCTTTTGCATTTATCCAGGAGAAGATAATTCAGAATGCTAAGTGGCTTTCCCCTTTCATCTATATAACACAGCTTACCTTGACCAATGAGAAATCCAACAGCATCTGAAAATAAACTCCTGGGGTCATAGGAAGCAAAATAAGACCTGAAAGTAACAATTAGTGTATGAAAAAGAAACGGCTTGAGAAGCCCCAACAAGAAGGAGAGAGCTTCCTACAGAATCATCCTGCCCAGATCACACATATAGCAGTGTGATGATTAATATCACAGATAACTTTATTGTCTGTTAATAGTATTTGCCATGTATACACTTAAGGAATAAAAATAGGTCATTGAAAGACAATATCAGGGAGTTAGTGAAATTTTAAAAGAATAGCCCACACCTGGCTAATGAAAAGCTAGGATAGATTAAGTTTTAGATACTTTTATACCCAAACCCTTGTTTGTAGCATTCTATATCTTATGGGGGAAAAGAGATCAGTGATTTTGAGGGAGGGAGAGTGGGTGGTAATGTGCCTCTCAGGGACACAGATCATGATAACTGATGGGTTCTCTCAAATGATACCGCCTCACTACCCAGATTCTCTGAACCCCCTAGTGGTGCATAGCTCTGTGAGAATCACTGCCTGATAAACTTCACTGACAGATAATATCACACTCTGGTTTGTTGACTTGGAAGTAAAATTGAAAAGTGACTGATAACTTTTCTCCCTCCACAATAAGTTTTATTAGAACTCCTAGTAGATTGTAAAACAAAAGAGAAATTCTTTCAGCTTTAGAAACTTCTGTCTGTATAGAAACATAAAGTTATGCTTTCAGTGAGAATATGAGACTTACCATCTGCTTTAATGTCTTTGGAGAAGAGTTATGAATGATTTCTTTCTAGGGTTAAAATTAATAGACTTGCACTTATTGTGCTGTGAGCATCTTTAGGATTTTTCCCATTGTGAAAATATCCTCTAAATGCCATTCTGCCAAATTTTAGGCCTTCCTGTGGAATTTTTAACAGTCCATGTTAATATGCATATTTCTGTTCTGATTCCATTTTTGAACTTTTGTGTTCTATTTTTATCTGAGAATGCAGACAGACTAAGATTCAGAAGAAAAATATTAAATGTGGAAATAACAGTTAAAAATAATATATACAAAAAATTGATTTAACAAAATTTCCCATGGCAATTGCTTACATATTTATTCAGCAGTTTGGTACAGTTGTTTGACTAGAATTTGCCAGTCCAGTGTCAATTGATCAGTTCATTCATTTTATTTTAGAGTTTTTATTTTTTGTGATAATAATTTTAATGTTTTTGCATTAATTGTGTCTGAGGAAGAGAAAACTTGCTGATAGAACAGTTTAATTTCAAGTAGTTTGGTCTTCTCAGTGGCTATAATTGTCTTGGCTGTGTGGTTGAACATTCAACATTTCTCCTCTAAAAGTAATTTGCAACCTCTGCTGCAATTAAACTTAAATCTATAATTATTAATAATATGTTAGAAAATATATCTAAGATTCACAGAGGAACAAATTGTGTTATTTTTGTCTTGGAAGACTGGTTTAAAATATTTGTTCCAAATATTCTGAAAATACAACATAATAAGTGAAATAAATCAAGCAGAGAAAGTCAATTATCATATGGTTTCACTTATTTGTGGAACATAAGGAATAGCATGGAGGACATTAGGAGAAGGAAGGGAAAAATGAAGGGGGGTAAATTGGAGGGGGAGATGAACCATGAGAGACTATGGACTCTGAGAAACAAACTGAGGGTTTTAGAGGGGAGAGGGGTGAGGGGATGGGTTAGCCCAGTGGTGGGTATTAAGGAGGGCATATACTTCATGGGGCACTGGGTGTTATACGAAAACAATGAATCATGGATCACTACATCAAAAACAAATGATGTAATGTATGGTGACAAACATAATAAAATTAAATTTAAAAAATACAACATAATAAAATTACAATTTGTCATATGTCGTTCATTGTCATTAATCAGAGGCAACATTATATATAGTACAGAAAACAAAATGAGTCAGGTTTACAAATTTGTTTGCCCCCATCTCTAATGCATGATAGCATATGTTTTATAGTGCTGGCTATTAAGATAATATATATCTTTTTATTCTCATAGCCTTGATTTTGAAATCTTTGCTGATAAAGAATGAATGCTTAAGAATTAAAAGATAAATGAATCCCATTGTGCTTAGTCTTCTACTGAGTTTGCAAAATGCAGGTTTACCTGATGGAGACTTTTTCTTTTCTTTTCTCTTTCCTTTTTCTTTTCCCTTTCTTTCCATCTTTCTTTTAAAGATGAAAATGTGAAAAAAAATCAATTTCACCTTTTATTATATAATAATGTTGTCTTTTGGAAATAAAAGTATAAGATTCCTAACACTGTCTCTCAGAATATAACTGAAAAAAAGTGAATTTTCATCACATTTTCTTTAATACCTAAAGCTCTAAGTCTCCATATTTGTGAAGAAAATGCTTTGCTGATGTCTTGTGTGGTAGAAGTAATGCATTTATAAAATTTGTTTGTAGACAGACACTTCCCATTAAAGATATCTGACCTTTAGATAATTGTACTATAAAAGGGGATGATTTTTCCTAGGTGATGATACTATCATTGAATTAGCACTATGCTAAAAAGGAAACATGCAGGATTTAACAGAATTTCATCTGAATTTAAGGCTTACAAAAAACCCCTCCATTTTTGACAGGCTTACTAATCTATAAGGGAAAGTGTAGTTACAAGTAATCAAAACATTATAAACATATAGAAACTAAAGATAACTATTTTGGGGGATGAGGGGTCATTACCATTGAGCTTTTATTGTCTATCATGTCTGATATGTTTATTAATTCAACACATAGCCATCTTAATTACATTATCTTCAAATGGTGTGAGAACAAACTCTCAGTCTGCTTATATCCTTTTCTGCCTGAAAATCATGAACTTAGAATACAGAGTCAAGCTAATCATTTAAGAGGCTTCATATTAAGAACTGATGTAGCTCACTGTGTATAACCTATATGAAAATTAATTAACTTATGTCTAGGAGTCCATCTGTTTCTCACACCTCTGAAAAATAAGTAAGGTTAGAATCCTAAATATATGTTTTAAAATTTCCTTTAAAAAAAAACACTATAAAGGAAATACTCCTAACTCTTCAATTTGATTTGTATTAAACTAGTAATTAGAGTTTTTAAAAAAATATTTTAATATTAATTAGGAAATGTTTTGCAAATACATTTTATTAACATCATTGGCTCAGAAATTCACCACCCAACAAATATGAATAAAAACAATCTTTCAAATAGTAATAATGAATTGACCATTTTATCACAGTTAATGATCCCTTTGAATTTTTATACCAGAATTTTTGTTGTTGTTTTCATTTTTTTATTGTTCTTGCCATTTTTATTTCAGAGTGATTTTAAAATTTTTATTGTCATTTTTGTATTTTTAATTGATTACAAATAATGTAACACCATTCTTTTGAAATTTTTTATGACCAGTTTTTCCTATAACTGCTGTATTTTTGTATCAGTAGCTTTCAACAGAAATATCATTTAGACTGGGGCGCCTGGGTGGCTCAGTTGGTTGAGCGACTGCCTTCAGCTCAGGTCATGATCCTGGAGTCCCGGGATTGAGTCCCGCATTGGGCTCCCTGCTCGGCAGGGAGTCTGCTTCTCCCTCTGACCCTCCTCCCTCTCATGCTCTCTGTCTCTCATTCTCTCTCTCTCAAATAAATAAATAAAATCTTTAAAAAATATATCATTTAGACTGGTTCAAAATATTTCATAGATTAGACTTTGCATTCAGCTCTACTTTAAACAGGATATTTAAAGATAATCTATTTTAAAGTTTTATTCCCTAGAATGTGATGTTCCTAGATATGAAAAACATCAAAATGACCTCTTCAAGAATTGAAAAATTCCATTACATAGATTTATAAATGCAATATAGGGGCACTTGCGTGGCTCAGTCAGTTAAGCGTCTGCCTTCAGCTCAGATCATGATCCCAGGGTCCTGGGATCGAGCCCTGCTTCAGGCTCCTTACTCAGTAAGGAACTTGCCTCTCCCTCTCCCTCTGCCTGCTGCTCCCCCTGCTTGTGCTCTCTCTCTCTCTCTGTCAGATAAATAAATAAAATATTTTAAAATGCAATATGGCCCCAAATACTTCTTTTTTTTTTAATTTTGTTGCATTTCCATTCATAGTTCAGTGCTTGATATCTACTAGGAGATGAATAAATACTTGTAGGATGTGCATGAGGAAGAGTTACTAAAATTCTGCCAGAATGTGACTGTAGCTTCCATGGAAACTCCTTGTTAAACTGAGACATAAGCATTTATTTAACCAGAAATATGATTGCCAGAAAAAGTCAAAATATAATTATTTAATAAAGCTATCTACTCGATATATTGGCAGGATCATTATAGTTTTATGACTACTGGCTATGAAGTTTTATATTTAAAGGTCTTATTCATTAGAAAAATCAACAGGAAAATTTGTTGAGCAAACTTTCATAAGTTTTCAAGATTTATATTTCTCATTTTCATACATTAGATCAATTAAGACATAATTTTGAAATAAGTCGTTTTCAACACAATTTCAGTTGAGACACACTAAATCATGTTGTATTACTCCAAAGAATGCTGTAAATGTATTAATATGTATTTAGACATAGCAAAATGTAGTTTGGTTTAATAAGGAATAAATAAGAAATGAACTATATGTTTGCAGTAGAAAATGGCAGGGGAGAGATTTTTGTAGTGGTGTTTTTTGTAGCATATATATCATATATATTTAATATACATTAAAAATATAAATATGTTATATATTAAGTATATAAATATTTGTATATAACATATATATTAATATATATGTATATATAAATGTAATATATGTATATATGTAATATATTATAGATAGATATATATTTAGAAAATATCATTGTTATTGATATTAGGGAATATAAACCAACAATAAACTTATCCATAAAAAAAGTTTATAAACCATTTAGTGTTTTAAAGCTTCAATATCTCCTTTGTCATTTGACCTTACCAAACAACAAAAAATAGTGAGGAAATGAATAATTAGCATATAAATAGATTATTTACAGTAATTATAATAAATAAATAATATTCAACTTTATTTCCTGGTTCGTGCCAGAGGATAACATACATTTTGGAGATATTCTGTAGAGGCCTACTTTCACACTGTGGAATACTCACAATTTTTGTCATTATTAACATAAAGTCTTATGAATATATGAAGGCAATGCAAGGCTGCTGGAAGATGTCCCATAAGCTTTATTTCTTTTTCTTACTTTTTATGTTCTGAGAACATCTGTGATAGGAGTCCTTGCTGTGTTGCCAAAATGTCAGCATTATGAAAATTTGCAATTGATTCCAAAACTGATTCTCAGAATAGAATAGTGAAGGGAACATGAGTTTTGGAATCAGTCCTGAAACTGAATTGCCAACTTTGCTGTAGAATGGATATAATAATATTTACCTCAGTGGTTAGAGGTGCAGATCAAGTGACATACATATGTTAAGCTCTTGGTATAAGGCTTATTAGCTGTGCAATTATGATACATTATTGTTTTTGTCATTGTTTTTGTTGATATGTGGAGATTTAATAGAGGTGCTACTCGACATGTACATGTCTTTTTGTGATCACATGGTTAATGATGTGAGTAATGGTAAAACAGTGAGAAAAGGCTCTGAACACACAGTAGTCTCATGGAAGCAGAATACCAAAAACAAACTTACTTTGAATAATGTTAGCTTCATACTATGGATGTAAGGAAAATCTGTTATATCATTTTTTCCCTCTTTTAAGATCATATGGAATAAACACAGGAGTCTTTTATATGTAGTTTAACCTAAATTCTATCATCTATCTATCTATTATCTATCTATCATCTATCTATCTATATCTATCTATCTATCATTTATCTATCATCTATCTATCCATAATCTATCCTTTACCTAAGTTTCTATTTATACATTCATTCTATGATGTGCAAATAAACTTTTGCCATTTTCCAGTTTGCTTAACATTTGGTTTAACAAAAAGAAGTTGAATGAAAAGAACATGAATGAACCATCTTTCATAGCTACCACACATATATTTTTCAAAAATCATATCCAGATGTCATAATTAGATGACACTACTTTTTTTCATTGCCATAGCTTAAAGGGAAAAAAATAAAGACAAAATGTAAGTGTCGGTCTTTGGCAGAGTGTACTAAATAAAATTTAAATGGCAAAAAAAGTAGACTGAATTTTTAAAAGCATATATTCAATTAATGGATAACTTAAATAATGGTATATGGCCATACCCAACATTTAAATGCCCTCATTTTTTGGACAGGTTGTTCAGTTCCAACTTAGGGAAAAAAAAATTACCATCAGGCAAGACTCACGTTAGAACCCATTAATTCAGGCACCTGTGTGGTTCAGTCAGTTAAGTGTCGGCCTTAAGCTTAGGTCATGATCCTAGGGTACTGGGATCGAGTCCTGTATTGGGCTCCCTGCTCAGTGGGGAATCTGCTTCTCCCTCTGCCCCTCCCCCCGCTCATTCTCTGTCTCTCTCTCAAATAAATAAATAAATAAAATCTTTTAAAAATACATTAATTCATAATAAAAATAACTTGGAGGCTAAAACAAATTAAATAATCTTCAACAATTAGAAAATAAACAATAGCATCTTTTGTCCATAAAAAGTAAAACTGTTTGAAATTTTAAATTTTGAGCACTTGGTGTTATATGCAACTAATGAATCATTGAACTCTACATCAAAAACTAATGACGTACTATATGTTGGTTAACTGAACATAATAAAAAATAAAATAAAAAAAGAAAGAAATAAATAAATTTTAGATAATTTAAAAACTGCAAACAAAAATTTCTTATTTTAATTCAGATAAAGGCTTCATGGACAAAACAGAATGACAAAAAAAATAAATTCTAAATGGATAAACAAAATAATAATAGAAGCTATAATAGTGAGCTGACTTATATTTTCATTATGGCAATAAATGTAGTAAAAAATTCCTCTACAAGACATAGATTTAATGTAAGTTTTAAAAAGAATTGGGGGAAAATCAATAATTACAGAAACTAGAAATATACATAAGACCCTGAATTCTCCTGATTAAAACAAGTATTTCTACATGGTTATATCTTACAATCAATTCCCTTGCTTTCATAGATTTGTGGGTATGCTACTCAGGGAATTAAAGTAAGCACTAAATCTGATATTTCATTGTTTTCTCTAATTATAAAAGATCAACAGTGTATCAATGTCAACTAACTTAGAAGTTAGCAGTGATAGTGTGTCCACTGTCATCCTTAATAGCTGTATGTCAGTACAGGGCAACTCTAGAGACAATAGCATGGGTTATATATATATGGTGATTTTTTTTTTTCAATATTGCATTCCAGTACTACTGGGAAGGAAATTTTTTCATTTATCCTTCAAATGTTCTTCTGTCTGGTCCAATAATTAAACTGACCTGAAACAGATTAACAGGAGAAAATAAATGTAATTTCATACATAAGGGAACCCCCCATATATGAGAAGTTCAAAGACAGAAATGTGAAATGAGGTATATATACCATCCTAAGCTGAGTAATGGGATAGGAGCCTGGGGCTTCAAAGGGGAGGAGGACAATTCACAGGGCAATAAGCAGAACAAATATTTGGTAATTAGATGTTTGTCTTGTCATATAGATGCGTCACTCAGATAAAATTTACCTCTAGTAATAAATCTGGTAATAAGTTTAATTGTAGAGAAGACCCTCAATTTATATTGTTCCAGGTAGTTAAGGGAGGTACGAAAGTTTCTCTTGAGCCCACAGAGTCTCAGTTCCCTTGAGTTCAAAATCATCCCCATACCAAAGTCTCACATTCTGGAGAGATTTGCTCTAAGCCACTTCAGCGCATTTATTGTTGTCTTCCTGTGGAGTACAAACTAGTTGTGTGTAGGCTTATTTAATAAGGAAAACCCAAATACTAAAATTTCTCTGTTTGATATAAGCCTTAACTGTCCACCTATAAACAATAATATTATTAGTCATTTAATCTAGTTAAAATGTCTGAGACTTGAAACTTTATATCTTTTTTTTTTCCTTCTGAAATAATTTGTGTCTGAGTTTATCACCTCATCAAGGAGAGGGTAATCATCAAATTTGAGGGTGTGTTGTAGCAAGAGTTTTATCCAGGTAGCTAATATACTACCAATTAGAATCTATAATTATATTTAACTTGAATAGAGTCTATGAATATGAGATTTGGTGCAAAGCCAACCCAAAACCCCAAAATAAGTGTTGAATAAAATAAACATTTGACCTTGTTACCAAGAAACATGGGTAACAATATGGTTGAAACCATATCAGCTATAACTATGGAAGTTTTAGGTGAGAATTTTTGAAGATGGACAATGAAAAATTCATAGTGCTCTTATTAATAAGATAGTAAATAACTGAAAAACCATACATCACCTTTACAAAAATAAAGAGATATAGTGGATGTATGTATGTTTAATGTTATGGATAAAGATCAACATCAACACATCAACAATAGGAATGGTGGCTATTAAAATAGTAAGTCAAAATTATATTTACAATTCTAATTAAAGATAATCATATAATTATTTCAGTAAAATTCCATATCTTTCCTACAGATGTCAGTAAAATTTTATAGTCTAAACTTTGATGGATCTCTACTAAGAAAATCAACATATTTGAAAGGTGAATGTAAGTTGGAAAGTCATATACAGATAATGAAAAATAAATCACCTTATTTAAATACATAATTTACCTTACTAATAGAGGTATAAGTATGACTATAATTAATTTGCAAATCGTTCATGTGTGCCCTCCCTTCTCTCTTTAAACTTAGAGTCTGCTCATTAATTTCACTGACTTTGTTAATTATATCATGTGCTCTGGCAATGTGTTATTATTGACTTTGAGGCTTTTAAAGAAGCAGAAAAGATTTCTCACATGAAATGGTGCACAGTTTTAAATCAAAATAGAAATCTTGCAAGAGGTGCAAGAGTTTTCTTAAGTGGTATGTAATACACATGATTGTTGTATACATAAGCTCTTCCTGTAAGAAATTGTAGCTTAGAATTAATCTGAAAGCACCGAAAGGTAGGAAAAAAACCTGTTATAAACCTTGCTTAAAAAAAAAATAACTTGCTTAAAGTATAGCTTACAGAAAGAATAATGAGAAAGGTAATAAAATTACAGGTACAGATAGCAAGTTGAATAGAAATACGATTTAGATGTGTTGGAGACAATAAGTAAACCACTGTGAGGTAATAAGAGATAATAGTGAATAGAAAGTTGGGTGCTATCTCAATGTCAAGCTGCATGGCTTAAATTTAATCTGATAGGTAATAAGACATACATAAGCAAAAGTAATATTTTAGTCTAAAAAAATTGTCTTGTAAAGAAATTTAGAGGTCATGTATTCCATTATCTTATTCAGTCAAGCGACCTAATCTATATATTGTCTTTTCTATAATCCCACTCTAATGTCAAAATCAGTCAAATCACAACCTGATTCTTTTCATTATCTTAAAAATTGTATGAGCACATACTGTAGAAAACATATGACACACATTGTAATAAAAAAGTTACCTGTGTATTGTTGCCTTATCTAATGCAGTATTTATTTAAGAAAATTGATTTTTTTGTATTTATTTTTTTTTAAAAAGTGAATTATTCATCAAACATTCATTGAGGTAAATCTGATGTACTTGAACATTCATATCATGATACTTTCAGTAGGCATACATGGAATTTTTTAAAACTCTTTATATTAAAAATACAGTAGAAATCTGGCCTTTCAATGAATATCAGACTGCATAAATATATAACCCAGACTTCATTTGGGCCTCTTAGGTGCTATTGTGGATTAATGACATTTATATAATTAAACTGAGGTTATGAACTATCATCAAAATGAAGAAGGGAAAAGAAGCATCTTTAGGATTATAGCTGTGAACCTAATAACAGCAAGTGGGCTGCAATAATAGAAATAATTTAGCTCTTGTATTGTCTTTGGGGTCACCTTAGATTGTGACTATTTATATTATGTTGAAATAAGATACCAGAGATCAAAAGGACTAAAAAGTATGATCTAAGTGTGAAGGAATATAGACAGACTGTATGCTGAATCAGAGCCACAGGGTCTTCTTCCATATGATGACAAAAATATGTAGTTTTTCTGACGAACCTCCATAATGTTTTACAAAGTGGCTGTACCAGCTTGCATTCCCACCAACAGTGTAATAATGTTCCCTTTTCTCCACATCCTTGCCAACATTTGTTGTTTCCTGCCTTGTTAATTTTTGCCATTCTAACTGGTGTAAGGTGGTATCTCATTGTGATTTTGATTTGAATTTCCCTGATGGCTAGTGATGTTGAACATTTTTTCATGTGTCTATTAGCCATTTGTATGTCTTTTTTGACCCAGCAATTGCACTACTAGGTACTTACCCCAAAGATACAGATGTAGTGAAAAGAAGGGGCATCTGCACCCCAATGATCATAGCAGCAATGTCCACAATAGCCAAACTGTGGAAGGAGCTGAGATGCCCTTCTACAGATGAATGGATAAAGAAGATGGGGTACATATATACAATGGTATATTATTCAGCCATCAGAAAAGATGAATACCGAAGATGGTGGAGGAATAGGAGACCTGGATTTCGTCTGGTCCCAGGAATTCAGCTGAAGAGGGATCAAACCATTCTGAACACCTACAAATTCAACAGGAGATCGAAGAAAAGAATAGCAACAACTCTCTGAACAGAAAAGCGACCACTTTCTGGAATGTAGGACGAGCGCAGAAGTGAATCTGAGGCAATATTCGGGAGGATAGATGGCAGGGGAGGGGCCTCCGTTGGCCACTTCTGGCAAGTGATAGAGCCGCGGAGCACAAAATCGGAACTTTTAGAAGTCGGCTCCACTGAGGGATGTCGCTCCAGTGGCTAAGCAGGGGGTGGGACTCTCACGGGACAGTGTGGTCTCAGGACCCTCAGGGTCACAGAAAGACCAGGGGTGCCTGAGTGTGGCAGAGCTCCCAGGTATTGGAGCGGGGAAGCCAGCTGCAGAGATGAAGCCGAGGCGCAGGCTCTCAGCTCAGGGTTGCCATAAACTGTGATCCACGGCACAGTCGGGCCACTACTCCTCCAGCAGGGACCCAACAAGCAGCAGATCCAGGGAGACTCCCCATCGTCCCCCGGGAGGAATGGCGTGGGAACACACCACAGGGATCTGATGGTTTTGGAGAGTCCACACGGGGTCATGTGCCAGAGATAGGAACGTTCAGTCACAGGCCGGGTGAGCACGGACTGTGGCCGGAGAGCGGGGAGACGGGAGTGATTGACTGCTTTTCTCTGGGGACGCACTGAGGAGTGGGGACCCGAGTTCTTGGCTCCTCCAGGGTAGAGATTGGGAGGCCGCCATTTTCACTCCCGTCCTCCAAAGTCATATGGAGAGCTTGCAGGAAACAAAAGCTCCCGAGAGCAAACCCGAGCAGATTACTTTGCCCGGACCCAGCAAGGGTGGGGCAATTGCGCCTCTGGCAAAGACATTTGGGAACCATGGCAACAGACCCCTCCCCCAGAAGATCAGCAAGAACAGCCAGCCAAAACCAAGTTTATGGATCAATGAGAATGGCAGAACTCCAGCGCTAAGGGAATACTAGACATAGAATTCATGGCTTTTTTACCATGATTCTTCAGTCTTTAAAGTTAATTTTTTTAACTATCTTTTTTTTTTTAATTTTTCTTTTTCCCTTTTTCAACCAAGATCTTATCAATCCCTTTTTTGAAAAAAACATTTTTATTTTCAATTTTTAGAGTCATATTCTATCCCTTCATAGTAGGTGCCCTTATTTTTGGCATATATATATAAGTTGTTCTCTCTTAAAAATTTTGAGATAGTTTCTTCTAACAGATCAAAATATACCATAAATCTCTAGTATATGGCTTTGTTCCAGTCTCCTGCTTGATCACATTCTGTCCGTTTTCTTTTTTAAATTCTCTTCTTTCTTTTTTCAAACAAATTCTTATCTTCTCAACTCCTTTTATAAAATCTTTTATAGTTTTCATCCTTACAATCATATTCCATCCCTTCATCATATCAACCCTTATTTTTGTACATATATAAGTTTTTCTTTCTTTAAAATTTTGGGAGGCACTTTCTTCTAACAAACCAAAATACACCCAAAATCTAGTGCGGGCACTGATCTATGCACCAGCCTGATCATATTTGATCATATTCTGTTTTTTTTTTGTTTTGTTTTGTTCTGTTTTTGTTTGTTTTTATCTTTTTCTTTTTCTTTTTTCTTTCTTTTCCTTTCTTTTCCCCCAGCTTCAGGTCTTTTCTGATTTGTTTAGAGTATATTTTCTGGGGATGTTGTTACACTGTTAGTATTTAGTTCTCTCATTAATCTATTCTCCTCTGGACAAAATGACAAGACAGAAAAACTCACCTCAACAAAAAGAACAAGAGGTAGTACCAACTGCCAGGGACCTACTCAATACGGACATTAGTACAATGTCAGATTTGGAGTTAAGAATCATCACTTTAAAGATACTAGCTGGGCTTGAAAAAAGTATGGAAGTTATTAGAGAAGCCCTTTCTGGAGAAATAAAAGAACTAAAATCTAACCAAGTCGAAATCAAAAAGGCTATTAATGAGGTGCAATCAAAAATGGGGGTGCTAACTGCTAGGATAAATGAGGCAGAAGAGAGAATCAGTGATATAGAAGACCAAATGATGGAAAATAAAGAAGCTGAGAAAAAGAGAGATAAACAACTACTGGATCACGAGGGCAGAATTTGAGAGATTAGCAATACCATAAGACAAAACAACATTAGAATAATTGGGATCCCAGAAGAAGAAGAAAGAGAGAGAGGGGCAGAAGGTATATTGGAGCAAATTATAGGAGAGAACTTCCCTAATTTGGGGAAGGAAACAGATATCAAAATCCAGGAAGCACAGAGAACCCTTCTCAAAATCAATAAAAATAGGTCAACACCCCGACACCCCGACTTACAAGTCTCAGAGACAAAGAGAAAATCCTGAAAGCAGCTCAGGAGAAGATATCTGTAACCTACAATGGTAGAAACATTAGATTGGCAACAGACCTATCCACAGAGACCTGGCAGGCCAGAAAGGACTGTCATGATATCTTCAGAGCACTAAATGAGAAAAATATGCAGCCAAGAATCCTATATCCAGCTAGGCTGTCATTGAAAATAGGAGGAGAGATCAAAAGCTTCCAGGACAAACAAAAACTAAAGGAATTTGCAAACACGAAAGCAGCCCTACAAGAAATCTTGAAAGGGGTCCTTTAAGCAAAGAGAGAGCCTAAAAGCAACATAGACCAGAAAGGAACAGAGACAATATACAGTAACAGTCACCTTACAGGCAATACAAGGGCACTAATTCCTATCTTTCAATAGTTACCCTGAATGTAAATGGGCTAAATGCCCCAATCAAAAGACACAGGCTATCAGATTGGATAAAAAAACAAGACCCATTGATATGCTGTCTGTAAGAGACTCATTTTAGACCCAAAGACACCCCCAGATTGAAAGTGAGGGGGTGGGAAACCATTTAACATACTAATGGACACCAAAAGAAAGCTGGAGTGGCAATCCTTATATCAGACAAATTAGATTTTAAATCAAAGACTTTAATAAGAAATGAGGAAGGACACTATATCCTACTTAAAGGGTCTATCCCACAAGAAGATCTAACAATTGTAAATATCTATGCCCCTAACATGGGAGCAGCCAATTATATAAGGCAATTAATAACAAAAGCAAAGAAACACACTGACAACAATACAATATTAGTGGGGGACTTTAACACCCTCCTCATTGAAATGGACAGATCATCTAAGCAAAAGACCAACAAGGAAATAAAGACTTTAAATGATACACTGGATCAAATGGACTTCACAGACATATTCAGAACATTCCATCCCAAGCAACGGAATACACATTCTTCTCTAGTGCCCATGGAACCTTCTCCAGAATAGATCACATCCTAGGTCATAAATCAGGTCTCAACCAGTACAAAAAGATTGGGATCATTCCCTGCGTATTTTCAGACCAAAATGCTTTGAAACTAGAACTCAATGACAAGAGGAAAGTTGGAAAGAACTCAAATACATGGAGGCTAAAGAGTATCCTACTAAAGAATGAATGGGTCAACCAGGAAATTAAAGAAGAATTCAAAAAAATTCATGGAAACAAATGAAAATGAAAACACAACTGTTCCAAATCTTTGAGATACAACAAAGGCAGTCCTGAGAGGAAAGTATATAGCAATACAAGCCTTTCTCAAGAAACAAGAAAGGTCTCAAGTACACAACCTAAACCTACACCTAAAGGAGCTGGAGAAAGAACAGCAAATAAAGCCTAAACCCAGCAGGAGAAGACAAATAAGAAAGATCAGAGCAGAAATCAATGAAATAGAAACCAAAAGAACAGTAGAACAGATCAACGAAACTAGGAGCTGGTTCTTTGAAAGAATTAACAAGATTGATAAACCCCTGGCCAGACTTATCAAAAAGAAAAGAGAAATGACCCAAATCAACAAAATCATGAATGAAAAAGGAGAGATCACAAACAACACCAAAGAAATATAAACAATTATAAGAACATATTATGAGGAACTCAATGCAAGAAAATTAGATAACCTGGAAGAAATGGATGCATTCCTCGGATGTATCAACTACCAGAACTGAACCAGGAAGAAATAGAAAACCGGAACAGACCTATAACCACTAACGAAATTGAAGCAGTCATCAAAACTCTCCCAAAAAACAAAAGCCCAGGGCCACATGGCTTCCCAGGGGTATTCTACCAAACATGTAAAGAAGAATTAATACCTATTCTTCTGAAACTGTTCCAAAAAAATAGAAATGGAAGGAAAACTTCCAAACTCGTTTTATGAGGCCACCATTACCTTGATCCCCAAACCAGACAAAGACCCCATCAAAAAGGAGAACTACTGACCAATTACCTTGATGAACATGGATGCAAAAATTCTCACCAAAATACTAGCCAATAGGATCCAACAGTACATTAAAAGGATTATTCACCACGACCAAGTAGGATTTATCCCTGGGTGGCAAGGCTGGCTCAACATCTGCAAATCAATCAACGTGATACAATACATTGACAAAAGAAAGAACAAGAATCATATGATCCTCTCAATAGATACAGAAAAAGCATTTGCCAATGTATAGCATTCTTTCTTGATCAAAACTCTTCAGAGTATAGGGATAGAGGGTACATACCTCAATATCATAAAAGCCATCTATGAAAAACCTACAGAGAATATCATTCTCAATGGGGAAAAACTGAGAGCTCTCCCCCTAAGGTCAGGAACATGGCAGGGATGTCCACTATCACCACTGCTATTCAATATAATACTAGAAGTACTAGCCACAGCAATCAGACAACAAAAAGAAATCAAAGGCATCCAAATCGGCAAAGAAGAAGTCAAACTCTCACTCTTTGCAGATGATATGCTACTTTATGTGGAAAATCCAAAAGGCTCCACCCCAAAACTGTTAGAACTCATACAGGAATTCAGTCAATTGGTAGGATGTAAATTCAATGCACAGAAATCAGTGGCATTCCTATACACCAACAACAAGACAGAAGAAAGAAATTAAGGAATTGATCCCATTTACTATTGCACCCAAAACCATAAGATACCTAGGAATATATCTAACCAAAGAGGCAAAGGATCTGTACTCAGAAAACTATAAAATACTCATGAAAGAAATGGAGGAAGACACAAAGAAATGGAAAAACTTTCCATGCTCATATATTGGAAGGAAAATATTGTGAAAATGTCAATGCTACCTAGAGCAATCTGCACATTCAATGCAATCCCCATCAAAATACCATCCACTTTTTTCAAAGAAATGGAACAAATAATCCTAAAATTTGTATGGAACCAGAAAAGACCCCGCATAGCCAGAGGAAGGTTGAAAAAGAAAAGCAAAGCTGGCGGCATCACAATTCCGGACTTCAAGCTCTATTACAAAGCTGTCATCATCAAGACAGTGTGGTACTGTCACAAAAACAGACACATAGATCAGTAGAACAAAACAGAAAACCCAGAAATGGACCCTCAACTCTATGGTCAACTAATCTTTGACAAAGCAGGAAAGAATGTCCAATGGAAAAAAGGCAGTCTCTTCAACAAATGGTGTTGGGAAAATTGGACAGCCACATGCAGCAGAATGAAACTGGACCATTTCCTTACAACACACACAAAAATAGACTCAAAATGGTTGAAAGACCTATATGTGAGACAGGAGTCCATCAAAATCCTAAAGGAGAACCCAGGCAGCAACCTCTTCGACCTCAGCCACAGCAACTTCTTCCTAGAAACATTGCCAAAGGCAAGGGAAGCAAGGGCAAAAGTGAACTACTGGGACTTCATCAAGATAAAAAGCTTTGCACAGCAAAAGAAACAGTCAACAAAACCAAAAGACAACTGACAGAATGGGAGAAGATATTTGCAAATGATATATCAGATAAAGGGCTAGTATCCAAAATCTATAAAGAACTCATCAAACTCAACACCCAAAGAACAAAGAATCCAATCAAGAAATGGGCAGAAGACATGAACAGACATTTTTCCAAAGAAGACATCCAAATGGCCAAAAGACACATGAAAAAGTGCTCAACATCGCTGGACATCAGGGAAATCCAAATCAAAACCTCAATGAGATACCACCTCACACCAGTCAGAATGGCTAAAATTAACAAGTCAGGAAGCGACAGATGTTGGCGGGGATGCAGAGAAAGGGGAACCCTCCTACATTGTTGGTGGGAATGCAAGCTGGTGCAGCCACTCTGGAAAACAGTATGGAGGTTCCTCAAAAAGTTGAAAATAGACCTACCATACGATCTAGCAATTGCACTAGTGGGTATTTACCCCAAAGATACAAAAGTAGGGATCCGAAGGGGTATGTGCACCCCGATGTTTATAGCAGCAATGTCCACAATAGCCAAACTGTGGAAAGAGCCAAGATGTCCATCAACAGATGAATAGATAAAGAAGATGTGGTATATATATATATATATATATATATATATATATATATATACACACACACACACACACACAATGGAATATTATGCAGCCATCAAAAGGAATGAGACCTTGCCATTTGCAACGACGTGGATGGAACTGGAGGACATTATGCTGAGCGAAATAAGTCAATCAGAGAAAGACATGTATCATATGACCTCACTGATATGAGGAATTCTTAATCTCAGGAAACAAACTGAGGGGTGCTGGAGTGGTGGAGGTTGGGAGGGATGGGGTGGCTGGGTGATAGACGTTGGGGAGGGTATGTGCTATGGTGAGCATTGTGAATTGTGCAAGACTGTTGAATCACAGATCTGTACCTCTGAAACAAATAATACACTATATGTTTAAAAATAAAAAAGAAGAAGATAGCAGGAGGGGAAGAATGAAGGGGAGGAAATGGAGGAGAAGAATCCCGAGAGATGATGGACTCTGAAAAACAAACTGAGGGTTCTAGAGGGGAGGGAGGTGGGAGGATTGGTTAGCCTGGTGATAGGTATTAAAGAGGGCACGTTCTGCATGGAGCACTGTGTGTTATGCACAAACAATGAATCATGGAACGCTACATCAAAAACTAATGATGTAATGTATGGTGATTAACATAACAATAAAAAATTTAAAAAAAGAAAAGATGAATACCCAACTTTTGCATCAACATGGATGGAACTGGAGGGGATTATGCTAAGTGAAATAAGTCAAGCAGAGAAAAACAATGATCATATGGTTTCACTCATGTGTGGAACATAAGGAATAGCACGGAAGACCATAGGGGAAGGGAGGGAAAACTGAAGAGGAAGAAATCAGAGGGGGAGACAAACCACGAGACTGTGGACACCAGGAAACAAACTGAGGGTTTCAGAAGGGAGGGGGGTGGGGAATTGGGGTAGCCAGGTGATAGGTTTTAAGGAGGGCATGTGTTGTGATGAGCACTGGGTGTTATATGCAACTAATGAATCATCTAACACTACATCATATATTATATGTTGACTACCTGAACATAATAAAAAATGTGTAGCTTTTTTGAATGGCTGTTGAGCAAATCAGCTTGTAACTAGTACTAAAGCCATTATAGTTTAGAAGCGTGTATTTGGGAAAGTATAAGAAAAGTGCTGAGCTTAGAAATAAAAAAAAATAATAAACTCACTAATAGTTTTTTTTTATCTGCATTTAATGAAACATGCTATTTAAGTCTTCATTCCTTGAAGAATTTTAAACAGACATTTTGTGAACTTCTTAAGAGTTCTGGTTTAGGTATGTAAAAAGATATCCACATAGAAATTTCAGCTCTCTCTCTCTCTTTTCCTCCTTCCTTTTCTCCCTCTCTACTTTCCTCCCTTCCTATCCCTTCCTCTTTCTTTTCTTGTCATCTACTTATACATTAGATACATTTTAAGCAAAATGATTCCAAATAGAACACTACACTCACAAACTTTGAAAGACTATTTTTTTTTTAACTATAAGGAAGAAAGTGTTGTAAATTATAGGATATAAGAGTATTTAGTGTAAAATGTTACCTTTAATCAGAGCCATTTCTACTTGATAACCATACTTAATCACCATGCAGTGATAGCTAGTTTTCAATTTAATTTCATTTTCTGTATTATGGAGTGTTAACAAATTTTTCCCTTTGGAGTCCCAAGTAACATTAAATAATGTTAAATTTGAACTTTTCATTTATAAATCATTCTTCCAATCATCTCTTAAATATGTCGGATTTCATACCACAAAGTGCTTGAAAAAATGATGTACAATACAAATAGGATACAAATTAATGCCAACATGGATTTTAATAGTTCATACCAGGAAATTTAGCTTCAAGGTGCATCAATTAAAGAATTGCTTGGAAGACACTTTATAATGTTAGATAGCATGTATCCTAAAGGAATCATTTTTTTTTAGTAGTAAATTTATTAGCTAACATTTTACAGAATGTGAAGCTGAAAGGTGTAATATTAAATCTTGGATAAGGTTACTCAAAGTGACTATCATTAAGGTCATTCAGAAAAACTTAGATAACTGAAGAAAAAGCTGTGAAGAAAAAGCTGAAGTTAAATATGATGTAATAAGGGAAATTTTTGTTTTTTCTGTTTTATTTTAAGCATAGCATAAGGGACAGCAACTAATGTAATTTTCTGATCCACTGGTCATGTGTAATCAATCTATTTTCTATTTCATTATGTGATAAAATGAACATTTTGCTAGGTAAAATGGTTCAAATACCATCAAATTACAGCACGGATTGGAATGATGCACAAAATTAAATTTGCAAGAAAGAAGTGGGATCATATACTTTGGATCAAGTTCTAAAGATATAAATTTGATAAGTAACAGGTTACAGTGGAAGAGAAGAGCTTTGATATCATCCCTTATTCACTAGGAGACTGACAGTGTTCAGGGCACCATGAGTTATGAGGTTATTAAAAAAGCAAACAAACAAACAAACTAGCATTCTGAATAGAGGGGAAAAAAAAGAATAAGAAAACAACTCATGAGAAAAGTTTAAAAAAATTGGGAGAAAGAAAGGTTGAACTATGATTTTAAAACTGTTTTTCAAGTATTGTATTTAGTGAAAATAGAGTAAATATAGAAATACTTGTTTTTTGGCAGCTCTTTTCCTGAGGTCAGTCCTCTGCAGAGTTTCTTTACACTCTGCATTTCTTTACACTCTATATTTACTATAGTAAATATAGAAATACTTCCTAGAAAATAGATCAAGTGTTCTTTATTTTCACTAAATGTAGAAAAGAATGTTGAATTAAATCAGAATTAGAGATTATGCAAGCTCTAAGGAACAGTTTCTTCAGAGTAACAGAAACCATTGGATAAAATGTTTCTTGGAAATTATGGAGTCATCTCTCTGGAATATAATTAAGAGTAAGACTTAAAGCAGTCATAAAAAACTAAAATTCAGTCTTGCAGTTAGGTAGCAGACTGGATTAAGAGAATTATTATTTCCTCCCCATTCCTTGGTTCCATGATAATCCTGATGGAATAAAGCATGGTATCAAATGCCTTTAACTTCAGTGAAGTTCTTTATTTAATTTTATATTATTTGTTTTTGTCATGGCTCAACATTTCATCAAAACCAGGTCAGATATTTAATTCTGTATAATTATTTAATAACATCCAGATTTTAATTTAAGGAAGTTAATTTCAAGGAATTATAAAGAAGAATTAACAAAATAAAAGACAGGGGAAAATACAATTTATTTTCTGAATATCACCCAGTCTTTGGCTCTAGATCAATTTCAGCCTCTCTTATTTCTTATAAGGTATGCAAATAATATGTTCTTTTTCAGCTTAAATAGACCCAGGAGTGAGCACATACAAACAAGAATATTATACAAAATTACCTTGAATTTACCATACATAATTTCCCTTTTTAACTTTTAAAAAAATTTTTAAAGATTTTGTTTTTAAGTAATCTCTACACCCAACATGAGGCTGGAACTCACAACCCTGACATCAAGAGTCACATGCTCTGCTGACTGAGCCATCTAAGTGTTCCAATTTCCCCTATCTTTTAAATGAGAACTAAAGAGAATGAGTGTATAAACCAAAAAAGTTAGTGGGGTAGGGAATAGGATTTAATTAAGTAGTCATAATGTGAGAAATTTGAAAGGTAAAATTTTGCGCATAGTATGTATAAGTATTGGCTTAGATAATTCATTTTCAGGAACTTCTTATAGCCTGAATTTTATTATTCATTAGCTAGCAAAAACATTACATCTAAAAATATAAAGGAGGGGGAGGAGTTAAGGTGGTGGAGTATTAGGAGAACCATATGCTTCCCTTGTTCCTCAAACACAGCTAGATAAATAACAAAACATTCTGAACACCAAGGAAATCAATCTCAGGATTGAAAGAACAAACTGCACACCTAGTGGGAGAAAAGAGGCCTCCATCATGTGTGGAGATGGTTTGAGGAGAGAAAAGAATTGCTTGTACTGTGGAGGGTAGGGAGGTTTGAGGAACTAACACCAAGCCCCACCCACCTGTGTTCTCCAAGTGCTTTTTAACTCAGGCAAGTGTACTTAAGAGTCAGAGCAGCAGCAGGTCCCTCCTCCAGAAGACCAGCACAAAGCCCCAACATGCACCATGGCTACTGCCCATAGAATGCTGCAAAGCTTCAGCTCCAGGGGAAATAGGATCTAACCTCTGTTAACAAGCAGAAAAAAACACACCTAGTTAAAACTCTCCACACAGTGGACAAGATCCAAACACTCCCCACCTCAGGCAAGAAGAAACTCTGCAGAGGACTGACCTCAGGAAAAGAGCTGCCAAAAAACAACACACAACATATACCAGAAATACTTCCTAGATCATCAGGCCCTGGACAGTATATGACTTCTTAATATACCAGTTATTCTCAGGAGCAAGAAACATAACAGGTTTCCTAACACAGAGAAGACAGAGACCTAGACAAAATGCCAAGATGGAGGAATTCATCCCAAAACAAAGAACAAGATGAGGTCATGGCAGGGAAGCTAATCAAAACAGATATAAGTAATATGACTGAAACAGAATTCAAAACAATCTTAAGGATACTAGCTGGGCTTGAGAAAACCAAAGAAAACCCCAGTCCCTTACCGCAGAGTAAAAGACCTAAAAACTAGTCAGGCTGAAAAAAAAAAAAAAGTTATAACTGAGATGAAAAACTGAATGATGTAATGACAAGAATATGGAAAAAGCAGAGGAATGAATAAATGCTATAGAAGATAAAATTATAGAATATAATGAAGATGAAAAGAAGAGGGAACGAAAAATATTGGATCATGAATGTAAACATAGGGAAATAAGTGACTTCATAAAACGTAATAGCATTCATATCATAGAAGTCAAGAAGAAGAAGACAGGGAAAAAGGGGCAGAAGGTTTATTGGAAGAAATTATAGCTGAAAACTTCCCTAATCTGCAGAAGGAAACAGACATCCAAATTCAGGAGGCACAGAAAACTCCCATCAAAATCAACAAAAGCCATCCAACACCAAGATATAGTGCAGTAAAATTTGCAAAATACAGAGATAAGGAAAGAATCCTGAAAGTAGCAAGGGAAAAGGAATCCCTAACCTACAAGGGAAAATTAGTAAGATTCACAGCAGTTCTCTCCACAGAAACCTGTCAGAGCAGAAGAGTGTGCCATGATATATTCAACATATTGAATGGGAAAAAGATGCCAAGAATATTCTATCCAGCCAGGTTGTCATTCAGAAGAGACAAAAAGATAAAGAGTTTCCCAGACAAACAAAACTAAAGGAGTTTGTTCCCACTAAACCAGCTCTGCAAGACATATTAAAGGGGACTCTTTGATTGGGAAAGAAAGACCAAGAAAGACAAAGCCTGAAAGAAGTTGAGGAAATCTCCAGAATCAATGACAAAACAAGTAATAAATTGGCAATAAATTCATATCTATCAATAATCACTCTGAATCAAAAGATATAGGGTGTCAGGGAGAATAAAAAAAAAGAACCAACTATATGCTGCCTATGAGACACTCATTTAATTAATTAATTAATTAAATCAAGGCACTCATTTTAGACTAAAGACACCTGCAGATTTAAAGTGAGGGGATGGAAATCATTTATCGTGCTAATGGACATCAAAAAAAAAAAAGCTGGAGTAGCAATGCCTATATCAGACAAACTACATTTTAAACCAAAGACTCTAACAAGAGATGAAGAAGGGCATTATATCATAAAAAAAGGGATCTACCCATGAAGAAGATCTAACAGTTGTAAATATATATATTTCCCCAACTTGGGAGCACCCAAATATATAAATCAATTAATAAAAAAACCTAAAGAAACTCACTGATAGAAATATAATAATAGCTGGAGCTTTTAACACCCCACTTATAGCAATGGACAGATCATCTAAACAGAAAATCAACAAGAACACAATGGCTTTGAATGACACACAGGACCAGATGGATTTAACAGATGTATTCAGAACATTGCATCCTTAAGCAGCAGAATACACATTCTTTTGAGTGCACATGGGACATTCTACAGAATAGATCACATACTGGGTCACAATTTGGGCCTCAACAAGGACAAAAAGATTGATATCATACCATGAACATTTTACAACCACAATGCCATGAAACCTGAAGTGAACCACAAAAAAAAAAAAAAAAAAAAAAAAAAGGAAAGACCACAAATGCATGGAGGTTAATGAACATCCTACTAAAGAATGAATGGGTTAGCCAGGAAATTAAAGGAGAAATAAAAAGGATACATGGAAGCAAATGAAAATGAAAACATGACATTCCAAAACCTTTTGGATGCAGCAAACAGTCATAAGAGGGAAGTAATAACAGTACAGGCCTACCTCAAGAAGTGAAAAAAAGTCTCAAATACAGAAACTAACTGTACACCTAAGAGAACTAGGACAGGAAGAGGAAATAAAGCCTAATGCCAACAAAAGAAAGGAAATAATAAAGATTAGAGCAGAAATAAATGATATAAAAAATGTAGAACAAATCAACAAAACTAAGAGCTGGTTTTTTGAAAGAATTAACAGGACTGATAAATTCACAGCTAGATTATCAAAAAGAAAAGAGAAAAGACTCATGTAAATAAAATCATGAATGAAAAAGGGGAGATCACAAAAAAATACTACAGAAACATAAATGATTATAAGAGAATATTATGAATTATATACCAACAAATTAGAAAATCTTGAAGAAATGGATAAATTCCAAAAACATATAAACTACAAACTGAAGCAGGAGAAATAGATAATTTGGAAAGAACCATAACCAGCAAAGAAATTGAATCAATAATCAAAAATCTCCCAACAAACAATAGTCCAGGGCCAGATGACTTTCCAGGGGAATTCTACCAGACGTTTAAAGTAGAGTTAATACCTATTCTTCTCAAGCTGTTCAAAAAAAAAAAAAAAAAAAAAAAAAAGAAAGAAAAAAAGAAAGAAATGGGAGGAAAACTTCCAAAGTCCTTCTACAAGGCCAGCATTACCTTGATTCCAAAACCAGAGAACGATGACCCCACTTAAAAGGAGAATTACAGGCCAATATTCCTGATGAACATGGATGCAAATACTCTCAACAAAATACTAGCAAGTCTAATTAACCAGTTCATTAGAACAATCATTCACCACAATCAAGTGGGATTTATTCCTGGGCTGCAAGTGTGGTTCAACATCTGCAAATCAATCAATGTTATATAGCACATTAATAAAATAAATGACAAGAACCATATGATCCTCTCAATAGATGCAGAAAAAGCATGTGATGAAGTAGAGCATGCATGCTTGATAAAAACCCTCAAACAAGTAGGGATGGGGGGACATACCTCAACCTCATAAAGGCCATATACAAGAGGCCTACAGCTAATATCATCCTCAGTGGGGAAAAATGATAACTTTCCTACTATGGTCAGGAACAGGACAGGGTTGTCCACTCTCACCATTGTTATTTAACATAATACTGGAAGTCCAAGCCTCAGAAATCAGAAAATAAAATGAAATAAATAGAATCCAACTCAGCAAGGAAGAAGTCAATCATTCTTTATTTGCAGGAGGCATGATAGTGTAGAAATAGAAAGTCTAGGCATAGAAAACCCAAAGACTCCACCAAAAAATTGGTAGAACTGATGCAAAAATTCAGCAAAGTCACAGGATACAGAATCAACATACAGAAATCAGTTGCATTTCTATATGTCAATAATAAAGCAGCAGAAAGAAAAATCAAGGAATGGTTCCCATTCACAATTGTACCAAAAACCATAAGATAACTAGGGATAAACCTAACCAAAGGGGGAAAAGACCTGTAATTTGAAAACCATAGAACACTTATGAAAGAAATTGAAGGGGACAGAAAGAAATGGAGTAACATTCCATGCTCATGGATTGTAAGAATAAATATTGTTAAAATGTCTATAATGCCAAAGGCAGTCTACACATTTAATGCAATTCCTATCAAAATACCACCAGCATTTTTCAAAAAGCTACAACAAACAATCCTAAAATTTGTATGGAAACACAAAAAAGCCTGAATAGCCAAAACAATATTAAAAAATGAAAAGCAAAGCTGGAGGCATCGTGATTCCATACTTCAAGCTATATTACAAAGCTATAGGCATGACAACAGTATGGTCCTGGCACAAAAATAGACACATAGATCAATGGAATAGAATACAAAACCCAGAAATGGACCCACAACTATATGTTCAATAAGTCTTCAATAAAGCAGGAAAGAATATCCAATGGAAAAAAAGACAGTATCTTCATTAAATGGTGTTGGGAAAATTGTACAGCAACATGCAGAAGAATGAAACTAGACCAGTTTCTGGCGTCATACACAAAAATAAATTCAAAATGGATGAAAGACCTAAATGTGAGAAAACCATCAAAATCCTCGAGGAGAACACAGGTAGCACCCTCTTTGACATAGGTTGAAGCAAATTCTTACTATATATGTCTCCTGAAGTGATGGAAAGAAAAGCAAAAATGAACTACTGGGATTTCATCAAGATAAAAAGCTACTGCACAGGGAAGGAAACAGTAAATGAAACTAAAAGTCAGACTATAGAATGGGAGAAGATATTTTCAAATGACATATCTGATAAAGGGTTAGTATCTGAAATCTATAAAGACGTTATCCAAGTCAACATCCAAAAAGCAAATAATCCAGTTAAGAAATGTACAGGAAACATGAATAGATAGTTTTCCAAAGCGGATATTCAGATGGCTAACAGATGCATGAAAAAAAATCTCAAAATCACTCATCATCAGAGAAATACAAATCAAAACTACAAAGAGATATTACCTCACAACTGTCAGAATGGCTAAAATTAACAACACAGGATAGAACAGATGTTGGTGATGATGTGGAGAAAGTTCCTTCTTACACTGTATGAGAATGCAAACTGGTACAGCCACTCTGGAAAATGGGATGGGGGTTCCTCAAAAAGTTAAAATTAGAACTACCGTGTGATCCAGCAATTGCACTACAATGGATTATGAAAATACTAATTTGAGGGGACTTATGCACCCCAAAGTTTATAGCATTATCAACAATAGCCAAATTATGGAGAGCTCAAATACCCATCAACTGATGAATGGATAAAGAAAAGTGATATTCACATACAATGGAATATTACTCAGCCATCTAAATAATGAAATCTTGCCATTTGCAAGGATGTGGATGGAGCTAGAGTGTATTATGCTAAGTGAAACAAGTCAGTCAGAGAAAGACAAATACCATATGCTTTCACTTATTGTGGAATTTAAGAAACAAAACAGATGAAACTAGGGGAAGGGGTGGACTGAGAGGGAGGCATACCATTAGACTTAACTATGGAGAACAAGCTGAGGGTTGATGGCTTGGAGGTGGGTGGAGGATGAGCTAAATGGGTAATGGGTATTAAGGAGGTCACTTGTGATGAGCACTGGGTGTTATATATAAGTGATGAATCACTAAATTCTACTCCTGAAATCAATATTACACTGTATGTTAACTAACTAGAATTAAATAAAAACTGGAAACAAAGTCATCCATCACTAAGGAGTCACAAAGATATATCTCAAATAGCTTCTTTTGCCACAGATTGTACTAAATGTGCCAGGTAATTGAAAACCATATTGTAAATCTTGAAAAAAATATGAATTTTGCATTCTAATAAATAATACATTTTATTTTCATAATATTAAAGTATTTTAAAATTAAAAAAATATAAATATATAGCAACTGACTTTCATCTTTTTAGAATGACTCACAGAAGTACCTCTGTTCATTTGCAGATGGCTTTGACATTCTTTAGACAAGCAACACTTAAATCAGATTTCTCTAAACTCCTCTTCAAATGAAACATAAGTCTTTAATTCAGTTTGCTAAGCTTAACAAAGAAATGTTTGACATTCATCAGTTAACTAAATTTGTTCAGAACACAAAGATCAACGATCGTCTGAAATTTTTGCATATTTGTGATGGACTACAGTAATTAGCTTATAAATAGGGTGTAGAATTTTACTTTTAGAAAAAAATGTCTTGGCAAATAGCATAGGTAATTTACTTAGCCATTTCATGTGTAGACTGTATGAACAGAAAATTATACTCAACTAAACAAAGTCAGGGCAAAGCCAATCTTTGAAAATTATGCTTTTTAATTAGTTTCTAATATAATAGCTTCAGTTTTCTCTACCAGAAATTTAATAAACTATTAATTCAAAATTTTTGGTTTGACTCCATGCCATTCTCAGAGGACTATTCTCATGAGCCCTAGAAGACCAAGAAGAGATATCAAGCAAGAGAACAAGATGAAACTAGGTCTTTGGTCAACCTTCTAATTAAAAAATGAATCCCTGGGGCGCCTGGGTGGCTCAGTCAGTTAAGCAGCTGCCTTCGGCTCAGGTCATGATCCCGGGGTCCTGGGATCAAGCCCCGCGTCAGGCTCCCTGCTCAGTGGAGAGTCTGCTTCTCCCTCTCTCTCTGCCTCCTTGTGCTCTCTATCTCTCTGTCAAATAAATAAATAAAATCTTTAAAAATAAATAAATAAATAAAATAAAAAATGAATCCCTGATATGAGAGTATAAAAAATCTTTCAGTGCTAAAGTGGGTATTTTAATATTATACACAAATACTCCATTACATGTGGAAATTGAGTCTGAAGGATAGATTACTGGTGCATAGTTACACAAAAATGTAATGATAGCATATGATTTAAAACCCAGGCTCCCAAAATCATATTTGAATCTTACATGAGAGCTCAGTTTACCTTGCCCTCTCCTCATCTTGCCAGGAAAGATTCTGGAGGATAATTGGCATGCAGCTAACAAGCCTACAAGGGGCCCAAGAGTCAGAAACTTCTTTGATTGAATCTCAGCTCTGCCTTTTATCTTCTTATCTGAACTTCAGTTTCCTCATCTATTATATAGGAATAAAATAGTACTTACCTCAACAACAGATAGTTATTAAAAGGATAAAATGCATGCAAAAAGAGAGTTTTGGGCACATAGTATGTGTAACAAACACAAGCGTATTGTGGTATTTTTTTTTAAATGGAAATGTGTAATTGTGTAATGTAAAAAATTACTATTTTATATCACATTAAATAAATAATAACTTATTTGTTATAGAGCTCATGAAATGGTAAAGATAAAGTCTGTTAAATTGTGTCCATCCCAGATCACTGGAAATATTTTCTTCACATAAATATACATTAATGTACACACACCAATAATTAAACCACAAATTAGATCTAAATTTTATTTACAAGGTGAACAAACATTTGGTTAGGAAGTTTTTCTTTATAAGAACATAACCCCATTCAATTCTTAATAGCAGAACTTTTAACAGATAATAGGAACCAGTAGTAGGATGGTTATCAAAGAAATCCGATGAATAATTAAATTATTCAAAAATGAAAATATGCCTTAAATGCGTGTGATACATAAATAATTAAAACAAAGAAGTATACGTTTATCTTTCATCATTTGATGTAGGGTCTTTGACTTTGCTTTGACTCACTGATTAGAGCCATGCCTTATCTTTACTATACAAACCACATCCATAGTACCCAGTCAGTGGTTTCCAGTTTAGGTTCCCATAAAATAGAGTGTGTATTTAAACATTCTTGAAAAGCTTTCTGGGTATGGAATACTTCTAGAGTTTTAGAGTACTTTCCCCAAATCCTCTGCAGTTATATTGCTCAGACATAGTACTATGACAAGTATTTGTGCAACTTACCCTTAACAAGCCTTCCTGAAAATCCAATTTAATCTTTTTGAAGCAATTGTTTTTTTATATTGATATTTTATTAGTTAACTTAAGGTTTTAATTAAACTAAATAATTTTATTTTTTAACTAAATAATTTTAATAGCAAGGTAAGCTGATATAAACCTATCTATGAACCCATATCTAACTTTTCCTAAGCATAAAAATAATTTTGCAGCAAAAGGGAACAGATATGCTGTAAATTAAAATCCTAATTGGGGACATACATCTTACTAGGGTCAAGTCAATATGTTTTATTCATGGTGAGAATAATAAACTTTGTCTGCCCAATAAATTGGTTAAGTAGAAGTCTGTCAAAAAAGTTTTAATTGTATTAATAGTAAGATATTTGCAATATCAAAGTTAGGGCATCCAATTGTGTTAGATTGTACTGCTATTTAGCACTATATTTGCAAATCTAAATTGAAATTGTGACAAAAAGACAGGGCAATACATTTCATTATTCTTATTTCTTATGCTTGTTTGGAGTCTACATATATCCTTCACAATTGAATGCTACATGACAGCAGCAACAGCCTTATTGACATACACAAGTTTCTGAATGAAAAAAGTACATATGAATGATTTTTAAAATAGTTAAAATCAGTACATCTCAAATTTTCATGTGCAGATGCATGACTTGTGGGATCTCATTAATGGAGACACTTTAAAAAGAGTATTTATTTATTTGTTTGTTTGTTTGTTTGAGAGAGAGAGAGAGAATGAGTGAGAGAGAGAGCCAGTGGGGAAGGGGGCAAAGGGACAAGAAGGGAGAGAATCTCAAGCGGACTCCACACTGAGCATAGAGCTCATGTGGAGCTCCATCCCATGACCCTGAGATCATGACCCCAGCCAAAATCAAGAGTCAGATGCTTAACCAACTGAGCCACGTAGGTGCCCCAAGATACTTTTTCAGTAAATTTTCATGTTATATATATTTTATAACAATAAAAAAATGGCAAAAAGTATACTGATGCCATGCCACTCTCCAGGCCAATATTATCAATTACTTTGGGAATGGAGACTTGAAATTATATTTTGGTCAAGTTTTCAAATTGATTTTATGCATTGTCAAATTGGAGAACCACTTACTTAAATGGAATAACTTAAAATATTTTTCAATCTTTCACCTCTTAAATTCTGGTGAGAGTGAAAGTAAACTTTCATTTTTTATTCCATCAATTCTTTTTGTCATGGGAAGAAAATGTATTTACTACTTTAAGTAGGCAGATTTTTAAAATTTTGTTAAGATAAATGTAACATAGAAAAGGCTTCATAAAAAAACTTGATTAATAGCAATTAATTTAGTATATAGCCATAAATTTCTGGCATTCTAATTTGTTTATGCTTGACTATTTAACAGTACTGTTTAAGGATCACAAGAGACTTTACTAGACACATGGGAAGTCAAAAAATCTTCCTTTTAATCATGTCAAATTCTTCTTAGATTAAATTCAATAATTTTAAATGTTCAAAATAAAGGAAATAAAAAGGTAACCACTAATTATTCAAATGGGTGTTAAAGTTTCATCTGCTGGCTAACAGACACATGAAAAGATGCTCAAAATCACTCATCATTAGGGAAATACAAATCAAAACCAAGATGAGGTACCACCTCACACCTGTCAGAATGGCTAAAATGAACAACACAAGAAACAACAGGGGTTGATGAGGATATGAAGAAAGGGGAACCCTCTTACACTGTTGGTGGGAATGCAAACTGGTGCAACCACTCTGGAAAAGAGTATGGAGGTTCCTCAAAAAGTTAAAAACAGATCTATGATCCAGCACTTGTACTACTAGGTAGGTATTTACCCAAAGGATACAAAAATATAGATTCAAAGGGGTTCATGCACCCCAATGTTTATAGCAGCATTATCAACAATAGCCAAACTATGGAGAGAGCCCAAATTGACTGACGAATTGATAAAGAAGATGTGGTATATATACACACAATAGAATGTTATTCAGCCATCAAAAAGAATGAAATCTTGCCATTTACAAGGACGTGGTTGTAGCTAGAGTGTATTATGCTAAGCGAAATAAGTCAGTCAGAGAAAGACAAATACCATATGATTTCACTTATATGTGGAATTAAGAAACAAAACAAGCAAACATATGGGAGAAAAAAAAGAGAGAGAGTGAGAAACAAACCATGAGAGACCCTTAACAATAGAGAACAAGCTGATGGTTGATGGAGGGAGGTGGGTAAAGATGGGCTAGATGGGTGATGGGTATTAAGGAGAGCACTTGTTATGATTAGCACTGCATGTTGTATGTAAGTGATGAACCACTGAATTCTATTCCTGAAACCAGTATCACCCTATATGTTAAATAATTAAAATTTAAATAAAAATAAATAAATATCAGTCCTTGAAAGGAAGCACAAACATTATTTTGCATAAACCTAAGAGATATAATATAGAATACAATAGTATGTCATATATTATATATTATATTAATAGAATACAAGTGCCAGGCGGTCTTGGACCATGTTCTTTTATTTGCCAAAGTATACTCAATACATAGCAAGGCCTGAAGTGTAATACTTGATAAATATTTTTTGTTGTTCAATGAATGTCAGAGATGTTTTATTTGGTATTTTAGATTTAGATATTCTGTTCAAACAAAGTAGAATTGTCAAAACGTATTTTTTCTTCTTTAAGATTAAAGATCATGAAGGATGTAGGGTTTCAGAAGCTCTTATTGGTGGAAAATTCGTGACTTGGGAAACCAAGGTACTGATACAGAAGGATGTTCATTATAGCAGAAATGGGTTATTCAAAAGCTTGAGAAAAAGGCCATTTAGAAAATTTGCCTAAAAAGAGTGATAAATGGGTTAAGTATGGAAAAGCACTGAAGACTTTTTTTTTAAATTTTATTATGTTATGTTACTCACCATACAATACATCATTAGTTTTTGATGTAGTGATCCACGAGCCATTGTTTTCGTATAACATCCAGTGCTCCATGCAGTACGTGCCCTCCTTAATACTCATTACCAGGCTAACCAATCCCCCCTCTGCCCTCCCCTCTAAAACCCTGTTTGTTTCTCAGGTCCATAGTCTCTCATGGTTCATCTCTCCCTCCAATTCCCCCCCCGCCATTTTTCCCTTCCTTCTCCTAATGTCCTCCATGTTATTCCTTATGTTCCACAAATAAGAGAAACTATATGATAATTGACTTTCTCTGCTTGACTTATTTCACTTAGCATAATCTCCTCCAGTCCCATCCATGTTGATGTAAAAGTTGGGTATTCATCTTTTCTGATGGCTGAGTAATATTCCATTGTATATATGGACCACATCTTCTTTATCCATTCATCTGTTGAAGGGCATCTTGGCTCTTTCCACAGTTTGGCTATTGCGGACATTGCTGCTATGAACATTGGGGTGCATATGGCCCTTCTTTTCACTACATCTGTGTCTTTGGGGTAAATACCCAGTAGTGTAATTGCTGGGTCATAGGGGAGCTCTATTTTTAATTTTTTGAGGAACCTCCACACTGTTTTCCAAAGTGGCGGTACCAAATTGCATTCCCAACAACAGTGTAAGAGGGTTCCCCTTTCTCCACAACCTCTCCAACATTTGTTGTTTCTTTCCCTGTCCATTTTTGCCATTCTAACTGGTGTAAGGTGGTATCTCAGTGTGGTTTTGATTTGAATTTCCCTGATGGCTAATGATGCTGAACATTTTTTCATGTGTCTGTTGGTCATTTGTATGTCTTCTTCAGAGAAGTGTTTGTTCATCTCTTCTGCCTACTTTTTGACTTGATTATTTGTTTTTTGGGTGTTGAGTTTGAGAAGTTCTTTATAGATTTTGGATACCAGCCCTTTATCTGTAGTGTGATTTGCAAAAATCTTCTCCCATTCTGTGGGTTGCCTCTTTGTTTTGTTGACTGTCTCCTTTGCTGTGCAGAAGCTTTTTATCTTGATGAAGTCCCAAAAGTTCATTTTTGCTTTTGTTTCACTAGCTTTTGGAGATGTATCTTGAAAGAAGTTGCTGTGGGCAATGTCAAAGAGGTTACTGCCTATGTTCTCCTCCAGGATTTTGATGGATTCCTGTCTCACATTAAGGTCTTTCATCTACTTTGAGTTTATCTTTGTGAATGGTGTTAGAGAATGGTCGAGTTTCATTCTTCTGCATGTGGCTGTCCAATTTTCCCAGCACCATTTATTGAAGAGACTGTCTTTTTTCCATTGCATATTTTTTCCTGCTTTGTCAAAGATTATTTGACCATAGAGTAGAGGGTCCATATCTGGGTTCTCTATTCTGTTCCATTGGTCTGTATGTCTGTTTTTGTGCCAGTACCATGCTGTCTTGGTGATCACAGATTTGTAATATAGCTTGAAATCGGGCAACGTGATGCCCCCAGCTTTGTTTTTCTTTTTCAACATCTCCTTGGCGATTAGGGGTCTTTTCTGATTCCATACAAATTTTAGGATTCTTTGTTCCAGCACTTTGAAAAATGTCATTGGAATTTTGATCAGGATGGCATTGAAGGTATAGATTGTTCTGGGTAGCATAGACATTTTAACAATGTTTATTCTTCAGATCCATGAGCATGGAATATTTTTCCATCTTTTTGTGTCTTCTTCAATTTCTTTCATGTGTGTTTTGTAGTTCCTAGAGTATAGATCCTTTACCTCTTTGGTTGGCTTATTCCGAGGTATCTTATGGTTTTTGGTGCTATTGTAAATGGAATCATTTCTTTAATTTCTCTTTCAAAAGTTGCATTGTTAGTGTATAAGAAAGCAACAGATTTCTGTGCATTGATTTTGTAGCCTGCCACCTTAATGAATTGCTGGATGAGTTCTAGTAATTTGGGGATAGAGTCTTTTGGGTTTTCCACATAAAGTATCATGTCGTCTGCGAAAAGAGAGAGTTTGACTTGTTCTTTGCCAATTTGAATACCTTTTATTTCTTTTTGTTGTCTGAATGCTGTTGCTAAGACTTCTAGTACTATGATGAACAACAGTGGTGAGAGTGGGCACCCTGGACGTGTTCTTGATCTTAAGGGAAAGGCTCTCAGCTTTTCCCCATTGAGGATGATATTCGCTGTGGGTTTTTCATAGATGGATTTTATGAGCTTGAGGAATGTTCCCTCTATCCCTATACTCTGGAGAGTTTTAATCAGGAGAGGATGTTGTATTTTGTCAAAGGCTTTTTCTGCATCAATTGAGAGGACCATATGGTTCTTCTCCCTCCCCTTAATAATGTGTTCTATCACACTGATTGATTTGCAAATGTTGAACCATCCGTGCATTCCGGGGATAAATCCCACTTGGTCATGGTAGATGATCCTTTTAATGTATTGTTGGATCCTATTAGCTAGGATTTTGTTGAGGATTTTGGAATCCATATTCAACAGGGATATCGGTCTGAAATTCTCCTTTTTGATGGGGTCTTTGCCTGGTTTGGGCATTAAGGTAATGCTGGCCTCATAGAATGAGTTTGGAAGTTTTTCTTCTGTTTCTATTTTTTGAAACAGCTTCAGGAGAATAGGTATTATTTCTTATTTGAATGTTTGGTAGAATTCCTCAGGGAATCCATCAGGCTCTGGACTCTTGTTTTTTGGGAGGTTTTTGATCACTGCTTCAATCTCGTTACTGGTTATTGCCCTATTCAGGTTGTCAATTTCTTCCTGTTTCAGTCTTGGCAGCTTATAGGTTTCCAGGAAGGCCTCCATTTCATCCAGATTGCTCAGTTTATTGACATATAGTTGTTGATAATAATTTCTAATAAATGTTTCTATTTCCTTGGTGTTGGTCATGATCTCTCCCCTTTCATTCATCATTTTATTAATTTGGGTCCTTTTTCTCTTCTTTTGGATAAGTCTGGCCAGTGGTTTATCAATCTTATTAATTCTTTCAAAGAACCAACTTCTAGTTTCATTGATCTGATCTACTGTGTTTCTGGTTTCTAATTCATTGATTTCTGCTCTAATTTTAATTATTTCTCTTCTAATGCATGGCTTAGGCATCATTTGTTCCTTTTTCTCTAGTTCTTTAAGGTGTAGAGTTAGTTGGTGAATTCAGGATTTTTCTATTTTTTTGAGTGAGGCTTGGATGGCTATGTATTTCCCCCTTAGGACCGCCTTTGCAGTATCCCATAGGTTTTGGAACTATCTGTTTTTGTTCTCATTGATTTCCATGAATTGTTTAAGTTCTTCTTTGATTTCTTGTTTGACCCCAACATTCTTGAGCAGAGTGGTCTTTAGCTTCCAAGTGTTTGAATTTCTGCCAAAGTTTTTCTTGTCATTGAGTTCCAGTTTTAGAGCATTGTGGTCTGAGAATATGCAGGGAATAATCTCAATCTTTTGGTACTGGTTGAGACCTGATTTGTGACCCAGTATATGGTCTATTCTGGAGAAAGTTCCATGTGCGCTCGAGAAGAATGAGTATTCTGTTGTTTTAGGGTGGAATGTTCTGTAAATATCTATGAGGTCCATCTGGTCCAATGTATCATTCAAAGCTCTTATTTCCTTGTTGATTTTCTGCTTAGATGATCTGTCCATTGCTGAGAGTGGAGTATTGAGGTCTCCTACAATGAACGTATTGTTATCAATATGACTCTTTATTTTGGTTAACAGTTGGCTTACGTAGATGGCTGCTCTATGTTGGGGGCATAGATATTTACAATTGTTAGATCTTCTTGTTGGATAGACCCTTTAAGAATGATATAGTGTCCTTCTGTGTCTCTTATTACAGACTTTAGTTTGAAATCTAACTTGTCGGATATAAGAATTGCTATCCCAGCTTTCTTTTGAGGTCCACTGGCATGGAAGATAGATCTCCATCCCTTCACTTTCAGTCTGGATGTATCTTTAGGTTCAAAATGAGTCTCTTGTAGACAGCATATGGATGGGTCCTGTCTTTTTATCCAATCTCCAACCCTGTGCCGTTTTATGGGAGTATTTAGTCCATTCACGTTGAGAGTGATTATTGAAAGATATGAATTAATTGTCATCATGTTGCCTGTGAAGACTTTTTTTTTATAGATTGTCCCTGTAAATTTCTGTTGTAGATCACTCTTGGGGTCTTTCTCCTTTTATAGAACCCCCCCTTAATATTTCTTGCAGGCCGGTTTAGTGGTCACATATTCTTTCAACTTCTGCCAGTCGTGGAAGCTCTGCATCTCTCCATCCATTCTAAATGAAAGCCTTGCTGGATAAAGTATTCTTGGCTGCATGTTCTTCTCATTTAGTACCCTAAATATGTCTTGCCAGGCCTTTCTGGCTTGCCTGGTCTCTGTGGATAGGTCTGACGTTATTTTGATGTTCCTCCCTCTGTACGTAAGGAATCTCTTCCCCCTAACTGCCCTTAAGATGGTTTCCTTGGTTCTAAGATTTGCAAGTTTTACTATTACATGCCGGGGTGTTGGCCTGTTTTCCTTGATCTTAGGAGGGGTCTTCTCTGCCTCTAGGACTCGAATGTTTGTTTCATTCCCCAGATTAGGGAAGTTCTCCGCTACGATTTGCTCAAATACATCTTCTAGTCCTCTCTCTCTCCACTCCCTCTGGGATTCCAATTATTCTGACATTGGAATGCCTCATGGTGTCACTTATTTCTCTGATTCTATTTTCATGGTTTCTGAGTTGTTTTTCCCTGGCCTCCTCTTTTCCCTTTTTATCTATTATACTGTCTTCCAGATCGCTTATTCTCTCTCTCTTCTGTCTCAGTTACCCTAGCTGTTAGATTATCTAGATTGGATAGGATCTCATTGATAGCATTTTTACGTTCTACCAATTCACTTTTTATTTCTGCCCTTAGAGACACTATGTTTCCATTAATTGATTTCTCCATTCTAGCCATTGTCTTCACAATTGCTAGCCTGAATTTCATCTCCGACATCTTGGTTATATCTGCATCCATTTGTAAATCTGCAGCATAAGTCATAATCTCTGAGTCTTTTCTGTTTTGCGGGCTCTTCCTCCTAGTCATTCTGTTGATGGGTGTTTGAGGGAATGTATAGAGTCCAAATTCTTGACCAGAACCCAAGCAAGATGCACCTGTTTTCTTGGGACCTTAGGGTTGCTGGCCTCTTGTTTTCCCAGCCTGTCTTCTGTGGGAGGGGCCTGTTGCACCGTTACTCAGGCAACCCTGTTTGGGCGGAGTTGCCCTGCGCAGCTGTGGTGGGGGATGGGCTCATTGGGAATCAGTCTTTGGGGCTTTTGTTCTCTGGTGCCTTTCCACGTCTCTTCCGTGAGCCAGAGCAGAAGAGACTCTTTCCAACCCTCTGCCTCAGAGCAGAGAGACCTCAGTCTGTTCTTCAGTGAGCTCTCCAGGCCACACCGTCTCCGTTTCTGTCCGTGCTGCTATAAACTGCAGTGTCCTGGGTAGTGTGCCCCTCCGCAGCACTCCCAGTCTTGCCTCCAGGTCGGGGCACATCACTGCCCTTTGTGCTTCTAAAACCACCAGCTGCTCCCAGTTCGTGCGCGTGCGTGCGACTCCGCCACTTGGGGTCCTGTCCCTGGGACTGCAGTTCCTTTGCATGTGACTCTGACACTCGGGGTTTCCACCCCAGAGGTTGCAGTTCACTGGTGGGACCCCAGCGCACCGGGTTTCCGTCTCAGAGGCTGCAGTTTGCGTGTGCGCGACCGTCGCTCCGGTTTCTGTCCAGGGGGTGGCAGTTCGCGTGCGCGCGACCCTGCCGGTCTGGTTTTCCACCCCGGGGGCTGCCCTAAAGTCCTTTCCCATCACTACCAGTCTGCAAGTCTGTGCCTGTCCGCAGCGCATGAGGCTGTCACTCACCGGCGGTGTAGGATCCCCACGTCCAGGCACCCCCCCGCTGACATTTATCCTCTGATATCTGTCCGCAGAATCACGGCTCTCTGCGTTGTACCTCAAAACCAACCGCCTGCAATATTCTGTTTGTAGAGATCCAGATCTTCTTACATCTCAGGCTGGTTTTGCGGGTGCTCAGAGTGGTCTGGTAGATATCCAGCTCAATTCCGGGGACCAGTTGAAATAGGGTCCCCTATTCCTCCACCATCTTCCCCCCTCTGCACTGAAGACTTTTTTTCTTTCATCCTTAGGTTTGTTCTTTGTTTATTTGTTTTCTATTTTTATTTATTTTTATTTTTATTTTTTTAAACATTTTATTTATTTATTTGAGAGAGAGAGAATGAGAGAGAGAGAGAGCACATGAGAGGAGGGAGGGCCAGAGGGAGAAGCAGACTCCCTGCCGAGCAGGGAGCCCAATGCGGGACTCAATCCAGGGACTCCAGGATCATGACCTGAGCCAAAGGCAGTTGCTTAACCAACTCAGCCACCCAGGCGCCCCTTGTTTGTTTTTTAAATAAACTGGAATGAATGCCACAAGGTAATTGTGGCATAATGACACTTAAACATTCAGTATGTTTTTATCCATTTAACAATTATTCATCAAGTGCTGAATAATGCCAGATGATTCTAGTTTATTCTTTGTGTAATCTTTTCCTGAATACACCAGACTACATTCTATTTAAAAAAATTAGACCAAAATATTATGAGAATATATTAATAAATTACTAAATTCTCCTGAATGTAGTGTATATTTTCTTCCCCAGAATATGTTTGGATTTTTATTATAGAAGACCTGACAATAGTTTCACTTCTGTAAAGGATTTATTAGTGAGATTTTTGTCAAGAACTTCCACATACTTATTAATGTTTTTAGTTTTAGTGGCACAATGTTTATTTATTTTATTTTGTTTGTTTGTTTTTATTTATTTGACAGAGAGGGACACAGCATGAGAGAGAACATAAGCACAGGGAGTAGGAGAGGGAGATGCAGGCTCACTGCTGAGCAGGGAGCCCGATGCGGGGCTCGATCCCAGGACCCTGGGATCATGACCTAAGCTGAAGGCAGATGCTTAACTACTGAGCCACCTAGATGCCCCAACACAATGTTTATTAGGATCAGTACTACATGCTAAATATTTTTGTAACTCCAAAATTATTAGGATTACATAATTAATTATGAATTATATCTTCTTTCTAATGTATTTCATTTAAATTATTTGAACTAAAGAGAAATGTGATAGCTAAAAAATATTTTGTGTACATTCCTGAAATAACCTATATTTCAAAATGAGTGGGTTTTGTGATAGGTCTTCAGAGTTTACTGATACTTGTATATAGCATTATGTTGAAAAAATGTAGTGCTGCACTAGCTTTGGCTACTTTTTATGCTGTTAAATTAGCTATTTATAGGAAATTTTAAAAGTTTAAAGAAAAGATTTGGAAATTTATGTATATTTAGTTTAAAACCACATATCAAATTCTATTTTTCACTTAGTCAAACTATGATGATAATTTATATTCTAAAAAAATCCCATTATTCCTAGATCTTATTTAAATCAAGTAATATTCATCATTTAAAATGTGAGTATGGGATTTCCAGGGAAGATGGAGAAGTAGAGGATTCTAAACTCACCTTGTCCAGCAGATATAGCTGGATAGCTCTTACATCAGGGTAAACGAGTCAGAGAGTAACCTGAAGACTGGCAGAGCAGACTCTCCACAGCTAAATGTAATGAGTCCACATCCAAGTGGATAGGAAGGGTGGAGACTTGGTCGGGAGCCAAAATTAACCCCTTGGATTGTCCATAGGAGGACAGAGGAGCAATTCCCAAACTAGGCACCCCAGACATGGGGGACCCACACTGAGAGGGTGAATCTCCATAACATTTGACTTTGAAAGCCAGAGAGGTCAAACTTCCTGAGTTCTTGCAGTTAGTGGGTCTTAACACATGGAACTTTAAAATCACTGGGATTGGCTTTGGAAGGATGACAGGAAACTAAGTTCCCACCCTTAAAAAAAAAACACAAAAAACAGCACAACAAATAACCCCACAGAGATAGAGCATAGAAACGGCAGTTTGGGAAATGCCATGGGTAAATGAGAAGCAAGTTTATTTACTAATCTCAGAGCTTGTGCTGAAAGGACAGGGATCTTTGGCAATTTCTCCAACAACAAAATTGCTGGTGGGCACCATTTCGCTACGTGCCTAGATGCACAGGTACCTTCAGGAACCAGCACAGCACAAACACTCTCTACTTAGCTTGCTAATAGCATGCTCTGTCACTGCACTCTTTTGTGGACTCTTTCCCTCCATACTGGCCTGGGCAAGAATTTTCCCAGGCAGTTCTAGGTCCCCTCCCACAGCAGATCAGTGCACACATTGTTAACACTGCAAGCCCCACCCCCATGTTTTCCTACTGACCTGCCCAGGGACAGAAGCGCATCCATAGTTGCACCACAAGCATGGCAGTGTACAAGAAGCTTCAACAGGGGACAGCACTACTCCAAAGTGACTCCTGCCCTGGGGAGAAGGTAAAAGAAGCACACATACAATTCCAACTGTGGCCCAAAAAGTGGATTGGTGGTAGATATCTGGTTTGACTGCTGGGCTCACCCACCAACAAAAGCTTCTCAGGGGGAGATGCAGGAAGAGCACCCTGCAGTTTGGTGCTACTGCAGCTATGGCAAATGCCTGGTATGGCTTGATTTAAGCCCAAGATGGCTCCAGGCTGGCTCACTAACAACACAAGGAACAAAACCTGCCCAAATTAGGCAAAGAGACCCACTGAAGATGACTGGACTAAAGGCAAATGTGGCTCAACCATAACAGTAAGGGACATGCAACACACAAATAAGACACCTTTGAATCAAAAAATTCTGATGAGCAGAGGACATAGGCACTGCAGAGCACTACGGGACCTCTTCTTCATAAGGCCACTACATTCAAGAACAAAAAGTGTAGCTGACTTTCCTGCACACAGAAACAGACACAGAGTGTTAGTCAAAATGAAAAGACAAGAATGTTTCTCAAATGAAAGAACAGGACAAAATCACAGCAAGACAGCTAAATGAAAAGGAGATAAGCTGTCAGCTGATTTTTCAGCACAAATTTGCAGGCCAGAAAGGAGTGGCATGATACATTCAAAAAGCAGAAAGGAAAACAGTAACAACAGTAACAACAACAGCAAACCCTTCAGCCAAGTATACTTTACACAGCAATGCTATCAGTCAGAATAGAAGAGATAAAGAGTTTCCCAGACAAACAAAAGTTAAAGGAATTCATGACCAGTAAAGAGTCCTACAGCATATGTTAAAGGGGACTCTGTGAATAGACAAGGAAAACCATAAAAAAAAAGAAGGAAAAACAATAAGCAGGAGTAACAGAAATATGAACACAAAAACAGCAAAAATAGTATATCTATAAAAATCAATCAAGGGATTCACAAAATAAAAGGATGTAAAGTATGAAACCATATACCTAAAATGGGGGGAGAGTAAAACTTCGTGCTTTTAGAATGGTTTCAAACTTAAGCAACCATCAGGCAGGAGGCCTGTTTCTCCCTCTCCCACTACCCCTGCTTGTGTTCCTGTTCTCGCTCTCTCTCTGTCAAATAAATAAATAAAATCTTTAAAAAATAATAATTACTTTGAATGTAAATGGACTAAAAACCCCAATCAAAAGACATAAGGTGACAGAATGGATAATATACCACCTATAAGTATATATATATATATATATAAAACCTATAAGTGACTCATTTCAGACTTGAAGACACATACAGATTGAAAGTGAAGGGATGGAAAAGCATTCGTCAGGCAAATGGAAGATAAAAGTAAGTTGGGGTTACCAAAACTTATATCAGACAAAATACTATTTAAAAAAACAACTTTTAAAAATTTGCTACAGTGAGAGATGTGCCTGGCTTAAAGGTGCTCAGGTGGAGAAATGGGGCAGAATCCCAGGTGTGACACTGTGGTCGGGGGACCCCTAGGTCACAAGAAGAATGGGTGACATCTAAGTACTGCAGTGTATCCAGGCATAGGAGTGTGGAAGCCAGCTGAGGACAGCGAGTCTAGGCGCCAGCTTTCTACTCTCTATTGTCATAAACCACGAACCACTGTATGGTTGTGCAACTGCTTCCCTGGGACTGGTTGAGCAACTTGCAGAAGTGTGGTGAAACCCTCCCAGGGAGGAACAGCATGGGTCCACGCTGCGAGAGTTGGAATTTTGAAACTCAGTCGCATACATGAGATAAAAAAGCTCGGACACAGGCAGGGTGAACACAGGGTTCTGATAGAAACCAGGGCTACAGGAGTGTTTGATTGCTCTTCTATGAGGGCTCATTGAAGAGTGAGGTGCACAAATTTTCAGCTCTGAGACTAGAGAGCAGGGCACCACCATATTCATTCCGTCCTTCAGCTCTGAAAGTCTTCAGGAAGCAAAACAGTGCCACCCAGTGGAGAATAGAAGTGCTTACACCAAGCCTGCCTCCCTACACCCTGGAGGTGCATTCCCACAAGGGCAAGTCCATGCGAGAATCAGCTCAACAGGAACCACCTGAGAAAACCAGCACAAACAATTCACTCCCACCAAGTTTCCTGATCATACAGGACTGCAAAGCTTCAGTTCTAGGAGAAAATAGTATCTAGCCTCCTTTGCCCCCTTTGTACTTTTATTTATTATTATTATTATTATTACACTTGTTTTCTTATTTTTAATGACTTTTTTCATTTTTCATATATATATATTTGTTTCCTTTCATTGTTATACACACATATATACATATATATGAAATATATAAAATAAGAAATAATATATATGATATATATAATCAGGACTTTATTATTTTCAGATCTAGTGTCTATTAACAAGCAGACCAAAACACACCTAGGATCAAGTCTTTTATTTTGTTTTGTTTGGTTTTGTTGTTGCTGTTATCGTTTTTTGGTTTTGTTTTTTTTTTTCCTTTCTTCTTTTCTGGACAAAATGACAAGACAAAGAAATTCACCCCCCAAAAAGAACAAGAGGTATTACTCACAGCCAGTGATATAATCAATAAAAATATAAGTAAGATGTCTGAGCTAGATTTCAAAACAACCATTATAAGGTTACTAGCTAGGCTTGAAAAAAAGCATTGAAGACACTAGAGAATGCATTACTGTAGAGATAAAAGAACTAAAATCTAGTTGGCCTGAAATTAAAAATGCTATAACCAGGGGTGCCTGGGTGGCTCAGATGACTGGGCTTCTGCCTTCAGCTTGGGTCATGATCCCAGGCTCCTGGGATCGAGTCCTGCATTGGGCTCCCTGCTCGGCAGGGAGCCTGCTTCTCCCTCTGCCTCTCTCTCTCTCTATCTCTTATGAATAAATAAATAAAATATTTTTTTAAAAAATGCTATAACCAAAATGCAGTCCCAAGTGGAAGCCAAAAAATGAGGATGGGCAAAGGAGAGTAGTGAATGAGGAGCAATATAGAAGATAAATTTATGGAAAATAATGAAGCTAAAAAGAAGAAAGAAAGAAAACTATTAGATCATGAAGATAGACATAGGGAACTCAGTGATTCCAAAAACTGAAGTAACATTTGTATCATAGGAGTCTCAGAAAAACAAGAGCAGGAAAAAAGGGACAGAAGATATTTGAACAAATTATAGCTGAGAACTTACCCGATCAGGGGAAGGAAACGGACATTCAGTAAAGAGGCACAGAGAAATCATAACGAATGAAAGGAGGTCAACACCACAACATATCATAGGGAATCTTGCAAAGTACAAAGATAAAGAGAGAATTGAAAGGAAATTGGTCCTATTGAAATTGAAGGAAAAAGGTCCTAAACTTACAAGGGTAGATACATAAGGCCAGCAGCAGAACTGTCCACAGGATCCAGAAAGGATGACATGATATATTCAGTGTGTTCAATGGGAAAAATGTGTAGCCAAGAATACTTTCTCCAGCAAGGCTGTCATTCAGAACACAAGGAGAGATAAAGAGTTTCAAAGACAAATAAAAATGAAACCCTAACCAGCTCTGCAAGAAATACTAAAGGGGACCCTTTGAGATGGAAAGAGACCAAAAGTAACAAAGACTAGAGAGAACAAAGATAATCTACAGGAATAATGACTTTATAGGTAATGCAATGGCACTAAATTAATATCTTTCAATAATCACTCTGATGTAAATGGACTCAATGCTCCATTCAAAAGATATAAGGAATCAGAATGGATTAAAAAAGCAAGACCCCCCCCCCAACAATATGCTGCTTACAAGAGACTCATGTTAGATCCAAAGACACCTCCAGATAGAAAGTTGGGGGTAGAGAACCATTTATCATGCTAATGGACATAAAAAAAAAAAAAAGCTGGAGTAGCCATCCTTATATCAGAAAAAATAGATTTTTTTTTGTTTAAAATATATATGTTTATTTTTTTTTTGTTATGTTCCATTAGCCACTGTACAGTACATCATTAGTTTTTGATGTAGTGTTCAATGATTCATTAGTTACATATAACACCCAGTGCACATCACAACACAAATTAGATTTTAAACCAAAGACTGTAATAAGAGATGAAGAAGAACACTTTATCATAATAAAGGAGTCTAGGGACACCTGGCTGGCTCAGTCAGTTAAGCATCTGCCTTAGGTTCAGGTCATGGTTCCAAGGTCCTGGGATCAGGTCCCACATTGGGCTCCTTGCTCAGTGGGAAGCCCGCTTCTCCCTCTGCCTCCTGCTCCCCCTGCTTGTTCTCTCTCTCACACACAAATAAATACATAAAATCTTTAAAAAATAAAAAAAAAAATAAAAGGGTCTATCCAACAAGAAGACCTAACAATTGTAAATAATTATGCCCCTAACTAAGGGACAGACAAATATATAAATCAATTATACCAAAATTAAAGAAAATCGTTTATAATAATACAATAATAGTAGGGGACTTTAACACCTACTCACAACAATGGAAAGATCCTCGAAACAGAAAATCAACAAGGAAACAAGGGCTTTGACAGACACAGTGGACCAGATGTACTTAACAGATATATTCAGAACATTCCATCCTAAAGCAGTAGAATATGCATTCTTTTCGAGTGCACATGCAAAATTCTCCAGAATAGATCACATACTGGGTCACAAATCAGGACTCAAGAAGTACAAAAAGATTGAGATCATGCCATGCATAATTTCAGACCACAATGCTATGAAACTTGAAGTCAACCACAAGAAAAAAAAAAAAATTAGAAGGACCACAAACACATGAAGTTTAAAGATCATGTTACTAGGGGCACCTGGGTGGCTCAGTCCATTAAGCATCTGCCTTTGACTCAGGTCATGATCCAAGGGTCCTGGGATTGAGCCCCACATTGGGCTCCCTGCTCGGGAGCCCTCTCCATCTGCCACTCTCCCTACTTGTACACACTCTCTCTATCTGTCAAATAAATAAATAAAATCTTTAAAAGAAAAAAAAAAAAGAAAAAGTTCATGCTACTAAAGAATGAATGGGTCAACCAGGAAATCAAAGAAGAATTTTAAAAAATATATGAAAAGAAACAAAAATACAAATATGAGTGTCCAAAACCTTTGGGATACAGCAAAGGTGGTCCTAACAGGCAAGTCTATAGCAATATAGGCCTTCCTTAAGAAAACAAAACTTACAGAAAAATGAAACTGGACCACTTATACCATACACAAAAATAAACCCAAAATATGTTAAAGACCTAAATGTGAGACCTGAAACCATAACAATCCTAGAAGAGAGCACATACAGTAATTTCTCTGACATCAACCATAACAGCATCTGTCTAGTTCTGTCTCTGGAGGCAAGGAAAACAAAAGCAAAAATAAACTATTGGGACTACATCAAAATTAAAACCTTTGTACAGTGAAGTAAATAATCAACAAAACTAAAAAGCAACCTATGGAATGAGAGAAGATATTTGCAAATGACATATCTGATTAAGGGTTAGTATCCAAATACATAAAAAATGATACAGCTCAACACCCAAAAAATAAATAATCCAGTTTAAAAATGGACAGAAGACATGAACAGACATTTCTCCAAAGAAGACATACAAATAGCCAACAAACACGTGAAAAGTTGCTCAACATCACTAATCAATAGGGAAATGCAAATCAGTACTACAACGAGACATCACCACACACCTGTCAGAAAGACCACACACACACACACACACACACACACACACACACACACACAAGAAACAGCAAGTGTTGGTGAAGATGTGGAGAAAAAGGAACCCTTTTGAACAGTTGGTGGGAATGCAAAATGGTGTAGCCACTGTGGAAAACAGTATGGGGGTTCCTCAAAAAATTAAAAATAGAACTACCTTATGATCCAGGGATCACACTAATGGTGTGATCACACTATATTGCTAATGGTTATTTAACCAAAGAATACAAAAACACTAACTCAAAGGGATACATGCACCCCTATGTTTATTGCAGCATTATTTACTATAGCCAAACTACAGAAGCAGCCCAAGTGTTCATCAGTAGATGAATGGATAAAGAAGAGGTGGTATATATATATTCAATGGAATATTATTCAGCCACAAAAACAATGAAATCTTGCCATTTGAAGCAACATGGATAGAGTTAGAGAGTATAATCTATGTGAAATAAGTCAGTCAGAGGAATACAAATAACATAAGATCTCACTCATGTGGAATTTAGGAAACAAAAAAAATGAGCAAAGAAAAAAGAGGGAGAGACAAATGGAAAAACAGACTCTTAACTGTAGAGATCAAACTGCTGGTTGCCGGAAGGGATGTGGATGGGGGTATGGGAAAATAGGGATGGGGATTAAAGAGTACACTTATCATGATGAAAAAACAAAACAAAATAAAATGAAAAAAGTCCAAAATATATAAAGAACTTATATAACTCAACACCAAAAAAAACAACACAAATAATCCAATTAAAAATGGGCAGAAGTTGCGAACAGACATTTTTCCAAAGAAGCCATACAGATAGCCAACAAACACAATGAAAGATGCTCAACATCACTTATCTTCAGGGAAATGCAAATCAAACCTCAAAAGATGTTATCTAACACCTGTCCGAATAGATAAAATAAAAAAGAGAAGAAACAACAAATGTTGGTGAAGATGTGGAAAGAAAGGAACACTGGAGCAATGTTGGTGGGAATGCAAACACTATGGAAAACAATATGGAGGGTCCTCAAAAAATTAAAAATAGAATTACAATATGATCCAGTAATTCCACTACTGGGTATGTACCAAAGAACATGAAAACATTAATTTGAAAAGATAAATGTGCCCTTACGTTTATTGCAGCATTATTTATAATAGCCAAGTTATGGAAGCAACCCATGTCTCCATTCACAGATGAATGAATAAAGAAGATGTTTTATGTATACACAGTGGAATAAAACATAAGAAAATAATAGATTCTTGCCATTTGCAATGGCATGGAGGGAGCTAGAGTGTATAATGCTAAGTGAAATAAGTCAGAGGAAGACAAATACCATATAATTTCACTCATTTGTGGATTTTAAGAAACAAATGAACAGAGTGAAAAAAAAAAAAAAAACAGAAACAAATCAAGAAACAGAGCCTTAATTATAGAGAATGAACTGATAGTTGCCAGAGGGGAGGTCAGTGGGGGGATGGGTAAAATAAGTGATGGGGATTAAGGAGGGCAATTTTTTTGTGATGAGTACTGGGTAATGTATGGAATTGTGAATCACTGTAATGTACAACTGAAAGTAATATTGCACTGTATATCAACTAACTGGAAATAAAATACAAACTTTAAAAAGCCAAAAAATAATAAAACAGAAAAAAAATTAAAAAATAAAAGAAAGATCTTTTTCCTTGAATAATTAAAGGAAATCAAGAGGATTCAAAATTAACATTTGTTCTATTTAGGACATTTTTACAACGTGATTAATGAAGCCAAATAATCTGGGGAAAATAGGCAACAAAATAATGTGTTCACACTTTTTCTCTAGGGTATCCAGACCTGTACAGAATATTTCTTCTCTTAATTATAACTATCAAAAGAATTATTATGATTTGCTAGATTCACTTCATATTGTTTTGAAGCATTTCAAACATTGAGGTCAGATTTTGAGGTAAAATTTTTGCCTTAAGTCATTAGGGAAAAGGAGGAAACACATTTAATTTCTTTTCAGGACCAAGCTAAATTATAAATTATTGTTTTAATAAGCATTATTTTCTTTTATTTTCCAAATAAACTTTCTCATTCTTAAGATTCAAGTTTCTCTTGTTCTGCCCTTGTCAACTGGTGTATACATGAGGAGATAAACTATAATTAATGTTTATGTAAGTTGGAATTTCCCAAAAATATATTCTAAAAGCACTGATCTTTTGATACTCCTTGCAATAAATGTTTGCTCTGGGCAAATCATTTTGGATACACATAGTTTCTAGCTTTTGGAAATGATCAATAAAGAGCAGCATTTTATAGTGTGAGTTCTTTGGTAGAGAAAAAAACATGAATTCTAATACTACTCATTTTTCTAATTAGTTATATGGTTCTTAGGCAAGTAATTTCATTTCCTTTTATTTTTTAAATTTATTTTTATTTTTATTGAGATACAATTGACATAGAACACTATGTAAGTTTATGGTATACAATGTGTTGATTTGATGCATTTATATATTGCAATATGATTACTACCATAGCTTTAGTTAATATCTGTATCATGTCACATAATTATTTCTTTTTTGAGGTGAGAACATTAAGATCTAGTCTTGTAGCAGTTTTAAAGTATAAAATGCAGTATTGCTGACTATAATCATGATGCCGTGCCTCAGATCTCCATCTTCTAGTAGCAAATTTATACCCTTTGTATACTGAACATGTTGATTCAGATTACTTTTTAAGGGCTCTGGTTTTTAGCCTGTGAAATTATATTCTAGATAAAAATTTAGGTTGTATCTTTGTGCCCTTTGAAGTGCTTAAGTAGTGTCAACATTAAAAAAGAGTGACTTTTGAAGTACTATGTGTTAAAGTGGTCCCAAAGATATCCCCCAAATAAAAGAGCAAAAAATATAGCCAATAGTTTATGGATTGGAAAGATTTTGTGATGACTAAGAAAAATGAGTTCAGAAATTTAAAAAGATGTACATAAAGGCTTTCAGTTATGGGATGAATAAGTCACAGGAATAAGGGACACAACATAGGAAATATGGTCAGTAATATTGTAATCATGCTGTATGGTGAAAGATGGTAGTTTCATTTGTGGTGAGCATAGTATAATGCATAAAGTTGTCAAGTCACTATGCTATACACCTGAAACTAATGTAACATTGTGTGTCAACTATACTCAAATTAAAAAATAATAATAAAAAGAATATTCACAGTAAAAAAAAAGACATGCATAACTCTAGGTTATAAAGAAAAGGAACTACTTGGCATTGTACAGCATGTTTGGTCAAATAAAATTCTATTAATGTAGAAAACGGTAATTGCGTATTTAGTGAAAATGCCTCCTTTCAATTTTTAGGGTTCTAGTTACTTCTATAATAAAGCCAATATTATAACTTCAGTTGTTGTCAATTTTGAAGTGAATATTTCTTTGATCTAGTAGTAAACTAACTTTTATGGACATTCAGGACCCAGAGGGATATGGGTAGAAATATTAATATACAAATATGAGAAATTTATTTTGTTTGCAACATTGCTTTCACTGTAAATAAGATGCTTATTATATTAATCACCTTGCAACTTTTGCATTTTGTAGTCTTAACCTTTCACACAATTTGAACAGAAAATTTGACTTGAACTTCACTATTTTTGTGGTTCAGAATGTGCAGTCTACATAAGTACAATAATGTCACAGCTTATTTTTCAATCAACCAGAGGTGCACTTGGGTAACTTGAATTATACATCAAGAATAATTGGATATTTTTGTCATATCTTGTAGAATGATTTCAAATCAGCATTATTCAAAGGAAACTAAGTGTTGACCTATTAATCCATTGTTACAAACTTAAAGTACATCATTTTGTTTTAATACTGATTCTGTTATATTCTGCGACCTTCAGTACAAATATTTATGTGGCTTAGCATAAGGAAATAAATAAAGAATTTGCTCTCAAGAGTTAGCCTGTAATAACTTAGAATATGTGTTTGGTTTTAGGTAAATTGAATCTTGATTTATCAATTTTTCTCTGTATTGGAAAGCATAATAAACATTATAATACACTAAGTTAAGGAGGAGAAATAGATGAATGTTACATAAAGTATTATCCTTCAATTGACTCTGGTGGCAAAGATATTTATTTTCAATTCAGTATCTTTAAAAATGTTTTCAGGGTGCCTGGGTGGCTCAGATAGTTAAGCGTCTGCCTTCGGCTCAGGTCATGATCTCAGGGTCCTGGGATCAAGTCCTGCATTGGGCTCCCTGCTCCTTGGGAGCCTGCTTCTCCCTCTGCCTCTCTCTCTCTATCTCTCATGAATAAATAAATAAAATCTTTAAAAATAAATAAATAAAATAAAAATGTTTTCAAATATTATTTACCCCCACAATAATGGCCTTTTACAATTTTATTAAAGAAGATTATGTGAATTTAAAAATTATACATGAGGGGCACCTGGGTGGCTCAGTTGGTTAAGCATCTGCCTTCAGCTCAGGTCATGATCCCAGGGTTCTGGGATTGAGCCTCATGTCGAGCTCCCTGCTCAGTGGGGAGCCTGCTTCTCCCTCTCCCTCTGCATCTCCCCCTTCTTCCTCTCTCTCTCTCTCAAATAAATAAAATATTTTTGAAAATTAAAAATATGAAAAAATATACATGAGAAAACAACTGCAATTGTCACTACTTTATTGAAGTAAATGGCAATTATAGGTCTATGCATGATTCTTGATAAACAAACATTACACGTACACTATCAATTTTGTGGTGAGCTCTGTTGACCTTTAAGTGATTTGAGCATTACCTATTTTTATATTATCAAATTTGTATAAATACAAATAATGATACCTGAACTATTGTGTTTAAATGTATGTTTAAATGTAAATGTATGTTCAACAAAACAAGTGCCCTCCTTAATATCCATCACCCATTTAGCCCATCCTCCATCCACCTCCTCTCCATCAACCTTCAGTTTGTCCTCTATAGTTAAAAGTCTCTTATGGTTTGCTTCCCTTTTTTTTTTCCCTTCCCCTATGTTCATCTGTATTGTTTCTAAATTCCATATATGAGTGAAATCATATGGTATCTGTCTTTTACTGACTGACTTGTTTCACTTAGCATAATATACCCTAGCTCCATCCACATCCTTTCAAATAGCAAGATTTCATTCTTTTTGATAGCTGAGTAATAATCCTATATATATATAGGATTATATATATATATATTCCACAAATTCTTTATCCACTCATCAGTTGATGGACATTATGAGTTCTATCCATAATTTGGCTATTGTTGATAATGCTGCTATAAATATTGGGGTGCATGTGTTCCTTCAAATCAATATTTTTGTATCCTGTAGGTAAATAACTTGTAATGCAATTGCTAGGTCATAGGGTAGTTCTAATTTTATTTTTTTGAGGCAATTCGACACTGTTGTACAAGGTGGTTGCACCAATTTGCATTCCCACACACAGTGTAAGAAGGTTCCCCTTTCTCCACACCATCACTAACATCTGTTGCTTCTTACGCTGTTAATTTTAACCACTCTGACCAGTGTGAGGTGGTATCTCATTGGGATTTTGATTTCTATTTCCCTGATGATGAGTGCTTTTGAGCATCTTGTCTTGTGTCTGGTGGCCATCTGGATATCTTCTTGGGAAAAATGTCTATGTCTTCTGCCAATTTATTGACTGTTTGTTTTTTTGGTATTGAGTTTGATAAGTTCTTTATACATTTTGGATGCAAGCACTTTAGCAGATATATAATTTGTAAATATCTTCTCCCATTCTGTAGGCTTTTCATTTTATTGATTGTTTCCTTCCCTGTGCAAAAGCTTTTTATCTTGATGAAGTCCCAATAGTTCATTTTTGCTTTGTTTCCCTTGCCTACAGAGACGTGTCTAGTAAGAAGTTGCTATAGCTGAGGACAAAGAGGTTGCTGCCTGAGTTCCCCTCTCGGATTTTGATGGTTTTCTGTCTCACATTTAGGTCTTTCATCCATTTTGAATTTATTTTTGTGTATGGTGTAAGAAAGCAGTCCAGTTTCATTCTTCTGCATGTGGCTGTCCAGTTTTCCCAACACCATTTGTTGAAGAGACTGTCTTTTTTCCATTGGATATTCTTTCTTGCTTTGTCAAAAATTAGTTGACCACGTAGTTGTGGGTCCATTTCTGCATTCTCCATTCTGTTCCATTGATCTACGTGTATATCTTTGTGTCAGTACCATACTATATTCAAGACTATAGCTTTCTATTATAGCTTGAAGTCCAGAGTGATGCCCCCAGCTTTGTTTTTATTTTTCAAGTTTGCTTTGGCTATCTGGGGTCTCTTGTGGTTCCATACAAATATTAGGATGGTTTGTTCTCTGTGAAAAATGCTGGTGGTATTTTCATAGGGATTACATTAAATGTGTACGTTGCTTGGGTAGTATACACATTTTAACATAATGTGTTCTTCCAATCCATGAGCATGGAATGTTTTTCCATTTCTTTGTGTCCTCGTCAATTGCTTTCATGAATATTCTGTAGTTTTCAGAGTATAAATCTTTTACCTCTTTGGTTTGGTTTATTCCTAGGTATCTAATCATTTTTGGTGCAATTGTAAATGGGATCAATTCCTTGATTTCTCTTTCCTTCTTCATTACTTGTGTATAGAAATGCAACAGATTTCTATACATTGATTTTATATCTTGTGACCGCTGAATTCATGTATCAATTTTAGCAATATATTGGTAGAGTCTTTGAGGTTTTCTATATAGAGTATCTTGTTGCCCGGGAATACTGATAGTTTGATTTCTTCCTTGCTGATTTGGATGCCTTTTATTCCTATTTGTTTCTGATTGTTATGGCTAGGACTTCCAGTAATATGTTAAATAACAATGGTGAGAGAGGACAGCCTATCTTGTTTCTGACTGTAGAGGAAGAACTCTTAAGTTTTTCCCCCATTGAGGATGATGTTAGCTGTGGGTCTTTCATATATGACTTTTATAATGTTGGGTATGTTCCCCCATCACTACTTTGTTGAGCATTTTTATCAAGAATGCATGCTGTATTTTTTCAAAATTTTTTTGCATCTATTGAGGAGATCATATGGTTCTTATCTTTTCATTTATTCATGTTATGTATCATATTGATTGGTTTGCAAATATAGAACCATCCCTGCAGCTGAGGAATAAATCCCACTTGATCATGTTGAATAGTTTGTTTAATATACTGCTGAATTTAATTTGCTTTGTATCTTGTTGAGAATTTTTGCATCTATATTAATCAGCAATGTTGGCCTGTAATTCTTTTTAGTGGAATCTTTGTTGGTTTTGGAATCAAGGTAATGCTGGCCTCGTAGGATGAGTTCAGAAGTTTTCCTTCTATTTCTAGTTTTTGGAAGAGTTTGAGACTAGGCATTAACTCTTCTTTAAATGTCTGATAGAATTCCCCTGGGAAGCCATCTTCCCTGGACTTTTGTTTTTTGGGATATTTTTTATTATTGATTCAATTTCTTTGCTGTTGTTCTTCTGTTCAAATTTATATTTTTTCATGTTTCAGTTTTAGTAGTTTGTATGTTTCTAGGGATTTATCCATTTCTTCCAGATAGCCTAATTTGTTGGCATATAATTTTTTATACTATTCTCATAATTGTTTGTATTTCTTTGTTGTGGGTTGCAATATCTTCTCTTTCATTCTTGATTTTATTTATTTGGGTCCTTTCTCTTTTCATTTTGATATGTCTGGCTAGGGGTTTATCAATTTTATTAATTCTTTCAAAGAATCAGCTCTTAGTTTCATTGATCTGTTCTACTGGTTTTTTTTGTATGTTTGTTTGTGCCTATATCATTTATTTCTGCTCTGATCCTTATTATTTCCTTTCTTCTGTTGGCTTTAGGTTTATTTGCTGTTCCTTTTCTAACTCCTTTAGGTGTAATTTTAGGTTGTGCATTTGAGACTTCTCTTGCTTCTTGAGGTAGGCCTATGTAGCTATATACTTCCCTCTCATGACTGTCTTTGACACAACCCAAAAGTTCTGGACTATTGTGTTTTCATTTTCATTTGCTTCCATATTTTTTAATCTCTTTAATTTCCTGATTAGCCCATTCACTCTTTATTAAGATGTTCCATAACCTCCATGCATTTGTGGTCTTTCCAAATGGTTTCTTGTGGTTGAATTCAAGTTTCATAGTGTTGTGCTCTGAAAATATGCATGGTATGATATGATCACAATCTTTTTGTACTTGTTGAGGCCTGATTTGTGATCCAGTATGTGATCTATTCTGGAAAATGTTCCATGTGCATTCAGAACAATGTGTATTCTGCTGCTTTAGGATGAAACATTCTGAACATATCTGTTAAGTCCATGTGGTTCAGTTTGTCATTCAAAGCCATTGTTTCCTTGATTTTCTGCTAGTTGATTTGTCCATTGCTGTGAGTTGTTAAGTGCCCTACCATTAGTTTATTATTATCAATGCGTTTCTTTCTGTTTGTTATTAATTGATTTACGTATTTCTATGTTCCCACGTTGGGGGCCTAAAGATTTACAATTGTCAGATATTCTTGTTGGATAGACCCCTTAATTATGATATAGTGCCCTTCATCAACTCTTGTTAAAATTTAGTTTGTTTGATGTATGTATAGCTATTCTGGCTTTTTTTTTTTTTCCATGTCCATTAGCATGATAGATGGAGCTCCAACCCCTCACTTTCAATCTGGAGGTTTCTTAAGGTTTAAAATGTGTCTCTTGTAGCCAGAATGTACATGGGTCTTTTTTTTTTAAATCCATTCTGATAGCCTATGTCTTTTGATTAGAGTGTTTAGTCCACTTACATTCAGAGTGATTATTGATAGATATGAATTTAGTGCATCATATCATCTGTAAAATCATTGTTTCTTGAGATTTTCTGTTCTTTAGTCATCGTTGATTTTGCTCTTTCCCTCCCAAAGAGTCCCCTTTAATATTTCCTTTAGACTGGTTTAGTGGTGATGAATTCCTTTAATTTTTATTTGTCCAGGAAACTCTTTATCTCTCCTTTTATTCTGAGTGGCAGCCTTGATGGATAAAGTATTCTTGGCTGCATATTTTCCCCATTCAATATGTTGAATATATCATGCCACTCTCTTCTGCCCTGACAGGTTTTTGTGCAGAAAGCTGCTGTGATCCTTATTTCCTTCCCCTTGTAGGTTGAGAATTTCTTTTCCCTTGCTTCTTTCAGTATTCTTTCCTTATGTCTCTATTTTGCAAATTTAAATATGATATGTCTTGGTGTTGGATAGTTTTTGTTGATTTTGATGGGAGGTCTCTGTGCCTTCTGAATTTGGATGTCTGTTTCTTTCCCCAGACTAAGGAAATTTTTAGCTGTAAGTTGGTCCTATAAAACTTCTGTGCCTTTTTCCCTGTCTTCTTTTTCTTGGACTTCTATGATATGAATGTTATTATGTTTTATGCAGTCACTGAGTTCCCTATGTTTACATTCATGGTCTAATATTTTTCTTTCTCTCTTCTTTCCAGCTTCATTATGTTCCATAATTTTATCCTCTATATCACTTCTCTATATCCTCTATATCCCTGCTTCTTCCGTATTGTGGCAATTACATCCATTTGGTTTTGCATTTTAGTTATAGCATTTTTACTTCAGCTTGACTAGTTTTTAGGTCTTTTATCTCTGTGGTAAGGGTCTCTAATTCTTCTATATATTACTTATATCTATTCTGATTAGATTCCTGGCCATGACATCTTGTTCTTTCTTTTGGGATGAATTCCTCCATATTGTCATTTTGTCTTGGTCTCTGTCTTGTGTGTTAAGAAAGCCTGTGCCTGGGGGCACCTGGGTGGCTCAGTTGGTTAAGCGACTGACTTTGGCTCAGGTCATGATCCTGGAGTCCTAGGATCGAGTCCCGCATCAGGCTCCCTGCTCAGCGGGGAGCCTGCTTCTCCCTCTGACCCTCCCCCCTCTCATGTACTTCTCTCTCTCTCTCTCAAATAAATAATAATCTTCAAAAAAATAAAAGAAAGAAAAAAGAAAGAAAGCCTGTGCCTGGTCCTATTTGCACTAGAGCTGAAGCCTTGTAGCACTCTATGATCAGTAAACGTGGTGCATGTAGGGAGGTTTGTGCTGGTCTTCTAAGGGAGGGACCCATTGCTGCTATGGCTCTCAATCACACTTGCCTTAGTAAAAAAGGCACCTGCACAGTACATGGGTGTGGGGCTGGTGTAAGTGTGTCAAGCTTCCACTGTGTGTGCTGTGCCACTCACTGAAGGCCATCTGTGCTGATAGGAGGGGTGAAAAATGGCTTCAGCCCACTCTGTTCCCTGGAGAGGGGAGTCCACACTCACTGCTGTTCAGGAAGCCCTCACAAAAGAACGAACTATCTCTCCTCTTATGTCCCAGGCTTCTGGCAGATTCCTGCTTTCACCCGGTCTGTGTCAATGCCATCTGCCTTCCTGGCAGTGGTGCAGTGCTCCTGTGTTTTTATCTCATGCTTATGGCTGGATTTCACAACTCCAAATTTTAGGGACCTGGCATGACATGGACCTGTACTGATCCTCTGGAGTAGATCCTCCCCATGCTGTGGCTGATACTGGTTTGTCCCAGAAAAGCAGTTGCATAACTGCACAGGGCTTTAGAGTTCTTGGCAAAGCACAGCAAAAAGCCATCCTCCAGGTTAGCTGTCCTCAGCAGGTTTTTCTGCTTGTATGCTAATGAATGGGGCAGCTTAATGGTGCCTGCTGGTTCTTTTGTTCCCTGAGAGGCACTGCTCCTTCTCCCAAATGCACTCCAAGAAGGGGAACTGTATCTCCCAGCATGACCCAAGGAATCCTCAGAGTACACCATCTGTTCCTGTGCCTCTTCCCTCCTTCTTCACTGGCGCAATACTATACCTGCCAGACTCAACATTGGTGATGGTGATGTCTTCTAAAACTTCAGATTTTCAGCTCTGCTCCTTATAAAGTCTTGCAATAATCAGCCCCTCTTGTTTTCCCAATCAGTGGTTTTGGGAAAGTGTTTTTCTTGTGCAGTCCCCAGTATGCTGTTTTATCTCCCCCTCCTCATCTCTCTATCTCCCCCCCCCTCCATAATCAGGGCTCCCTCCCCTGTGCAGCATGTGAGATTCTTTTTTCCTCCAGATCACATCACTGCACCTCCTACCTTTCATGATGTTTCCTCTTTTCTCCCTCTAGTTTTGCAGTTTGGTCTCAGTCCTCAGATTAATTTCACGGGTGTTTAGAATGATTTGGTAATTACTTGTGTTTGAGGGACAAGGCAAGCATAAGGTCCTCAAAGTACTCTGCGATCTTAACTCCTCCTCCTACATATATTGCTTTAGAGAAGGAAAATGGTTTCACTTTTTTGACCAGTTCATGTCATGATTTTGTGTCTCTTCAGAATTAGTGTTGAAAATTTTATGCAGAGTCTGCTTATTGTCCTGAATTTTAAAGAAAATTTATCAATATTTGACTTTAATGATTTGTAAACCAATTTTCATTTTTCAGCTTAAGAGCTAAACATTTCTTAGGATATGTTTTTTAAATGTATTTGTTTTCTTTTCCATTGTTGTCATGTCATCTATTTTGCTTCTTTTATTCATACCTCTTTACCCTTAGAAATAAGTCTAGATCCGTTTTATTTTTTTCTGTTATTTTCAGTTACCAAATTATAAAAGATTTTGATAACTAAGGTTTATACCACATTAAAATTGCAGTCTTAAAATGAAAACAAGTACTTTACCTCTCTGCATAAAGCCACCTTTCTTTTTCACACCATTTTATTTGAAAATTCTACATTTAAGTATTACCAGAGTTGACTATTAATTCCAACAATAAGTTAGAATTGTGTGTGTGTGTGTGTGTGTGATAATTATCATGGAAGTATAACCATTTTATGAAGAGTGGAGTGTTATGGAATTTTATTTAGAAGATTGATTCTACCTGAAGTGTATTGTAAAAGCACTGTGAGTTATATGTATATATATATATATTTTTTAATATATATAATATATATTTCAGCTAGTACTACTATTCAGTTGCACTGCTTATAGATGAAACAACGTATATTAAAAAAATAAATGTGCTGTGTATATATCAATGAAACTTAAAATGTGTGAGGCTCTTTCATTAATCATTATCATTGTATAGAGATATGCTTTCACCTTCACTTTTTCTATCTCTGACCTATACTTTCTCTCTAAGCATTTCATATGTCTTGTGTTTCATAATGTTATAGGGTTGCAGGGTTCTTGTCTCATGGTGTCAAAGAATGAATCTCATGGACACAAAAGGGTGAAGTGAAGTGAAAGTTTATTAAGTGAAGGTGAGAACAAAGAAGGAAAAAAAAGAGCTCTCTAGAATGAAAGGGGTCCCGAATGAGTTGCCACTGTGGCTTTTAGTGGCAGTCTTATTGAGAACTGACTGGGAAGCTTGTGGCCTTGAAATTCTTGTCCCATCTTGGTTTGAACAAGGACTATTGATAACATCTTTAAAGGCTTACTTCATCTTTGAGGTCTGGTCATTTTCTGTGACTAAAATGTAGCTGCCAAAAAAAAAAAAATACTCCCTAACATTCAGGGCCAGGTGTTCTGGTTTGTTCCCTTATCTCTGGTTTTGTACGCCTCAGCATTTGGAATTTCTGTGAGTCTGCTCACATAGTCACCTGTGTGAGCCTAGTCAGGGGAGTCAGGGGCCTCCCATCTCTCCCTGCCTATGCCTTAACCTTTTCCTTACTCAATAATGTTCTAATTTTATTTAAAACTGATTTTTAGGGATGCCTGGGTGGCTCAGTTGGTTAAGCATCTGCCTTTGGCTCAGGCCATGATCCCAGGGTCCTGAGATCGAGTCCCACATCAGGCTCCTTGCTCAGCAGGAAGCCTACTTCTCCCTCTGCCTGCCACTCTCCCTGCTTGTGCTCGCTTGCTCTGTCTCTCTCTCTGACAAATAAATGAAATCTTTAAAAAAAAATAAAACCAATTTTTAAACAGGTTCAAAATGTTTATCTTTAACATTTTTATACTTACAAGCATATTTTAAATATATCAGGAAATCATTTCTACTGTTGATCTTAAAATTCTAACAAAGAATAATTTTGATAATTGTCCAGATCAACATATATCCAAGTGTTTGTAAACATGTAATTATTTTGTTTAAAAGTAGACTTTTTTAATTATCCCAGGTCAAGCATGATCTTAGTGTTTTCTAGGAAGTCCATAATACAATGCCTGAATTTATTTTCCTAGGAAATAATGGTAATGTTCTCTAATCCCCAACACTCTAATTGTGAGAAATGAATTTTAGCTGTGAAAAATAGCTATATTATAGATAAAGTGTCTTAACCAAGTTAAGAATACTTCTATTGGGTCATCCTCATGTTAGTGTCTGTTGATTTTTGTTTTTTCCCATTATTTTTTTACCACCTCAGATTTGGAGGCAGAGCAAGGTGTTAAGTAAAAACAATGTTTTTCTTTATACTCCAATTCCTGTAGGAGGTTCCATGAGAAAATTTCAATAGAGGACTCTACTTAGCTATCATAGGCAATGAAAATAGAAAATCTACTGAGATTTTGCAGAATGTTGAGTTCAACAATACATTCCCTATAGGGAAAGGACTAATCACTACTCAAGAAGCTAGCATATAGCATAGGCTTGGTCTGATTTTAGAAAAAAAATATATTACAGGAGAGAGATTTTATGGGTTATCAGTCTTCTACCTTATCTATCTCAGTTGTCACATTCTCTGAAAAATGAAGTTGAAAGTATATTGCAATACATTGCAGTTTAGTTAAATTAATATAACATGTTGGAAATAAGACAAAATATTTATTGTATTTAACTTTATGAAACTCTCTTTCTAGCTTTCATCCCTGGACTAAAGAAAGGTACAGTAGAAATCAACATAAACCATAATCATGATGTATATTTCAATTTAAAATGAATTGCTAATTTGTGTTTAAGAAGTTTTGTTCTTTTCAGTTACAAAACATTGCAATTTCAACTGTTTCAAACACATTTTTAGTATGTTTAACATGAACTGATATCTAAAAAAGGTATTCAGTCAGTCTGGTATCCATGAAACTGGATGTTTTATCCAAGTTATGTGTAATTACTATTTAGATAGCAAAATTAACATGATCTTATAGACATTTTTTGATTTACAGTAATTACTTTTAACTTACCTCCAGATTTAATTATTCATTTTTCTTCTTTTACAGTTTAAGCATATTCAACATTTTGTCTGAGGAGGTATTCAAGATATAATTCTACTTTTCTATACTTTTATTCAAATTAGATTATAAATTGCATATGTTGTTTACATACCTAACAAAATAATCGTTTACATGCTTTGTGAACTTGTAAATAATATGTATTTTCTTTGCCAAATTATGTGTGATTACATGTGAATCTGTATAAGTTAAGGTTAACAGAAAACAAATTTCTTTAATTATGGAGTTTAAGCAATCAGCTCAAATGCATATCGTTTTATTGTGCTGATAAAATTTTAAAATACTCCAGGATATTTTGAATGCTCCAAAAGTATTTACACTCTGCATACACACACCTATTTTTTATTGTCTACTTCATATTTGAGGATGGCCCTGACCTGTTGTTCCACTGTTATTTAAAACAGTAATTTATTTCACTTCTTATGCTTCTATTTTAAAATATAATTTACAGTCCTGGGCGCCTGGGTGGCTCAGTTGGTTGAGCGACTGCTTTTGGCTCAGGTCATGATCCTGGAGTCCCTGGATCGAGTCCCGCATCGGGCTCCCTGCTTGGCAAGGAGCCTGCTTCTCCCTCTAACCCTCCCCCCTCTCATGTACTCTCTCTCTCTCTCATTCTCGCTTTCTCAAACAAATAAATAAACCTTTAAAAATAATAAAATAAAATATAATTTACAGTCCTTTGATATTTTGACCAAGAGGAAATCATACTCAAAAAATAAATCTTGAAATCAGTCATAAAAATCTAAATTGTTATGTAAAGAACCTCGCCATTAATCTTTAATTTAAACATATCTATACTAGCAGCATGCTATTTATTTATTTATTTAGTATTTTAAATGTCTTTAATGTTTTGGCTTTTTTATATTGTGCTGCAGCAGTTCTTGTGTGAGCTTGAGTATGCAATGTTTATAGGGTAATTCAGGTGAAAGTGGATGCATTGTACGTATTTCATTTTTTCTCTTCCCTTCTCATTAGTGTTTAGGAATCCCCTGAAAAATACTGTTCAGGAATTACACCTATTTAATAGGTGTGGGAATGTGTTTGTTGTTGTAAGACAAAGTGAAGGTGTTTTTATTATTATTATCATTATAATTATGGAAGTATAATTGAGATACAATGTTATATTATTTTGAGGCATTCAACATAGTGATTCAATAATTCTATATAATACTCAGCACTTACCAAAAGTATAGTCACCATCTGTTCCCATACAATATTATTGACTATATTCTCTATGTTGTACTTTTCATCTTTGTGACATATTAATTTTGTAATTATAAGTTTGTATCTCTTAATCCCATTTATCTATTATTCCCATTCCCCCACTCACTTCCCCTTTGGCAACCACCAATTTGTCTTCTGTATTTAAGAGTGCGTTTTTGTGATATTTTTGTTCATTTGTTTTGTTTTTTTTTAATTTCACATGTAAGTGAAATCATATGGTATTTCTCATTCTCTGTCTGACTTAGTTCCCTTAGCATAATCCTTTCTAGGCCCATCCATGTTGTTGCAAATTGCAACACCTCATTCTTTTCTATGGCTAAGTAATATTTGATTGTATACATAACCCACATCTTTATCTCTTCATCTATTGATGGACACTTAGGTTGCTAACATATCATAGCTATTATAAATAATGCTAAAATAAACAGAAGGGTGTGTGTATTCTTTCAAATTAGTGTTTTTGTTTTCTTTAGTTAAATACCCAGTAGTGGAATTACTGGATCATATGGTATTTCTATTTTTAATTTTTTGAAAAACTACATAATGTTTGCCACAGTAGCTGCACCAGCGTACATTCCCACCAACAGAGCACAAGGGTTTCTTTTTCTCCACATCTTTACCAACACTTGTTGCTTCTTGTGTTTTTTGTTTTGTTTTGTTTTTTTTGTTTTTAATATCAGATTAGATTTTTTTAGTCTTATGTTAATCCCCATACATTACATCATTAGTTTTAGATGAAGTGTTCCATGATTCATTGTTTGTGCATAACACCCAGTGCTCCATGCAGAATGTGCCTTCCTCAATACCCACCACCAGGCTAACCCATCCTCCCACACCCCTCCCCTCTAGAACCCTGTTTGTTTTTCAGAGTCCATCGTCTCTCATGGTTCGTCTACCCCTCCGATTTCCCCCGCTTCATTCTTCCCTCCCGCTACCTTCTTCTTCTTCTTTTTTTTCTTAACATATATTGCATTATTTGTTTCAGAGGTACAGATCTGAGATTCAACAGTCTTGCACAATTCACAGCGCTTACCAGAGCACATACCCTCCCCAGTGTCTATCACCCAGTCACCCCATCCCTCCCACCCCACCACCCACTCGGCAACCATCAGTTTGTGTCCTGCAATTAAGAATTCCTCATATCAGTGAGGTCATATGATACATGTCTTTCTCTGTTTGACTTATTTCACTCAACATAATACCCTCCAGTTCCATCCACGTCGTTGCAAATGGCAAGATCCCATTCCTTTTGATGGCTGCATAATATTCTATTGCATATGTATACCACCTCTTCTTTATCCATTCATCTGTCGATGGACATCTTGGCTCTTTCCACAGTTTGGCTATTGTGGACATTGCTGCTATAAACATTGGGGTGCACATACCCCTTTGGATCCCTACTTTTGTATCTTTGGGGTAAATACCCAGTAGTGCAATTGCTGGATCATATGGTAGCTTGTGTTTTTTATTTTATCCATTCTGACAGGTGTGAAGTGATATCTCATTGTGTACCAATTTACATTCCCACCAGCAGTGCACAAGGGTTCACTTTGCTCTGCATCCTCATCAACACTTATCATTTCTTGTCTTTTTCATACTAGCCATTCTGACTGGCATGAGGTGATATCTCATTGTAGTTTTGATTGGAATTTTCCTGATTATTAGTGATGTGGGGCATTTTTTCACGTGTCTGTTGGTAATCTGTATGTATTCTTTGAAAATATATCTATTCAGGTCCTCTGCTCATCTTTTAATCTGGTTGTTTGTTTTTGGTCTTAAGTTGTATAGATTCTTTATATATTTTTGATGTTAACCCCTTATCAGATATATCATTTGCAAATATCTTCTCCCATTCAGTAGGTTGCCTTTTCATTTTGTTGATAGTTTCCTTTGCTCTGCAAGACCTTTTTGTTTTGGTGTTGTCCCAGTACTTAATTTTTGCTTTTGTTTTCTTAACCTGAGGAGATAGGTCCATAAAAATGTTGCTGGGGTATATTTCCAAGATTATTGCTTACATTTTCTTTTAGGAGTTTTATGGTATCAGGTCTCATATTTAGGCTTTTAATCTAATTTGAATTTATTTTTGTGTATGATGTAATAAAGTGGTCCATTTTCATTCTTTTGCATGTAGCTGTCCCATTTTCCCAAACCATTTATTGAAAAGACTGCCTTTTCCCCATTGAATCTTTTTCCCTGCTTTTTCATAGATTGAATGACCATATATATGTGGGTTTATTTCTGGGATTTCTATCCTGTTTCATTGATCTGTGTATCTATTTTTGTACTAGTGCCCTACTATTTGATTACAATAGCTATGTATTATATCTTGAAATCTGTGACTGTGATAACTCCAGCCTTGTTCTTTATTTTCAAGATTAATTTTGTGGTTTTATACAAATGTTAGGATTATTTGTACTAGTGTTGTGAAAAATGCTATTGGTATTATGATAGTGATTACAATGAATCTGTAAATTGCTCTTGGTAGTATGAACATTTTGACAATATTAATTTTTCTAACCCATGAGCATGGTATGAATTTCCATTTGTTTGTGTTGTCTTCAATTTCTTTTATCAATATCTTATAGTTTTCAGAATATAAGTCTTTAACTTCCTTGGTTGAATTTATTCCTAGCTATTTTTGGTGCAATTCCAGATGTGATTTTTTTTTTTTAATTTCTCATTGTGCTACTTCATTATTAGTGAATGGAAATGCAAAATATTTCTGTATATTAATTCTGTATCCTATAACTTTACTGAATTCATTTATCAATTCTATTAGTTTTTTGGTGGAATCTGGTGTTATATATATAAAACCCTATATCATGTATCATGTCATCTACAAATAGCAGCAGATTTACTTTTTCCTTGCCAATTTGGATGTTTTTTAATTTCTTTTCTGATCACTGTAGCTATGACTTCCAGTACTAAGTTGAATAGAGTGCTGAGAGTGGACATTCTTGTCTTGTTCCAGATCTTAGAAGAAAAGCTTTCAGTATTTCACCATCGAGTATGATGTTAGCTGTGGGTTTTTAAGATATGACATTTTTAATATTGATATGTGTTCCCTCTGAATCTACTTTGTTGCACAAATGTATTCTGTTAAGTGTGTTTTCTAAACTATTGAAGTGATCATATAGTTTTTATCGTTCCTCTCATTAATGTGATATATCTTATTAATTGATGTGTCAACATTGAACTATTTTCATCTCTGGAATCAATTCCACTTGATCATGGTAAATGATCCTTTTAATATATTGTTAAATTTGGTTTCCTAATACTTTTGTAAGGTTTTCTTGTTTTTGGGGGGTTTTTTTGTTTTTTGTTTTTTGTTTTTTTGTATCTGTGTTCATCACAGATATTAGCCTGTAGTTCTCTCTTTCATGTCTTTATCTGGTTTGGGCATCAGGGTAATGGCCTCATAGAATAAATTTGGAAGTTTTCCTTCGTCTTCTATTTTTTGATATAGTTTAAAAAGAAAAAGTATTAACTCTTCTTAAATGTTTGGTAGAATGTATATTTTTTTAAGATTTTATTTATTTCACAGAGAGAGCACAAGCAGAGGGAGAGAGAGGGAGAAGCAGGCTCCCTCCTAAGCAAGGAGCCCAATGTGGGACTCGATCCCAGGACCCTGGTATCATGAGCTGGGCTTAAGGCAGCCGCTTAACTGGATGAGCCACACAAGCATCCCTAAATGTTTGGTAGAATTTTAACTGTGAAGACATATCATCCTGGACTCTTGTTTGTTGGGAGTTTTTTGATTACTCATTCAATTTCATTACTCATAATCAGTTTGTCCAAATTTTATATTTCTTCCTGATTCAGTTTTGGAAGATTGTGTTTCTAGGAATATATCCATTTCTTTTAGGTTGGCCAATTTATTGGCATATAATTTTTCATAATATTCTCTTACAATCCCTTATATTTCTATGGTGTCACCTCATATTTCACCACCTTGAATTCTGATTGATTTATTTGAGCCTTCTCTCTTTTTCCTGATGAGTTTGACTACAGATTTATCAAATTGTTTATCTTTTCAAAGAGTCAACTCTTGGTTTCATTGACCTTTGCTATTGTTTGTTTGTTTTTTTGTCTCTATTTCAATTATTGTCGCTCTAATTTTTATAAATTTCTCACTTTTAGGAGCTTTGGGGTTTGTCGTTTTTCTTGCCCTCTTAGGTGTAAAGTTATTTATTTGGTATTTTTCTTGTTTCTTTTTTTAAATTTTATTTGATTATGATTTGTTAGTCACCATACAATACAACATTAGTTTTGGATGTAGTGATCCACGCTTCAGTCTTTTCTTATAACACCTGGGGCTCCATGAAGTTCATGCCCTCCTTAATACACATCACCAGGCTAACCCATCCCCCCACCCCCTTCCCCTCTAAAACCCTCAGTTTGTTTCTTGGAGTCCATAGTCTTTCATGGTTCATCTCTCCTTTGATTTACCCCTTCATGTTTCCCTTCCTTCTCCTAATGTCCTCCATGTTATTCCTTATGTTCCATAAAGAAGTGAAACCATATGATAATTGACTTTCTCTGCTTGACTTATTTCACTTAGCATAATCTCCTCCAGTCCCATACATGTTGATGAAAAGTTCGGTATTCATCCTCTCTGAAGGCTGACTAATATTCCATTGTATATATGGACCACATCTTCTTTATCCGTTCATCTGTTGAAAGGCATCTAGGCTCTTTCCACAGTTTGGCTATTGCGGACATTTCTGCTATGAACATTGGGGTGAATATGGCCCTTCTTTTCACTACATCTGTGTCTTTGGGGTAAATACCCAGGAGTGCAATTGCTGGGTCATAGGATAGCTCTATTTTTAATTTTTTGAGGCATATCCACACTGTTTTCCAAAGTAGCTATACCAACTTCCTTTCCCACCACCAGTGTAAGAGGGTTCCCCTTTCTCCACAACCTCTCCAACATTTGTTGTTTCTTTCCCTGTCCATTTTTGCCATTCTAACTGGTGTAAGGTGGTATCTCAGTGTGGTTTTGATTTGAATTTCCCTGATGGCTAACAATGATGAACATTTTTTCATGTGTCTGTTAGCCATTTGTATGTCTTCTTTCAAGAAGTGTCTGTTCATGTCTTCTGCCGTTTTTTTGACTTGATTATTTGTTTTTTGGGTGTTGAGTTTGAGAAGTTCTTTATAGATCTTGGATACGAGCCCTTTCTCTGTAGTGTCATTTGCAAATAACTTCTCCCATTCTGTGGGTTGCCTCTTTATTTTGTTGACTGTTTCCTTTGCTGTGCAGAAGCTTTTTATCTTGATGAAGTCCCAAAAGTTCATTTTTTGTTTTTGTTTCACTAGCCTTTGGAGATGAATCTTGAAAGAAGTTGCTGTGGCTGATGTCAAAGACGTTACTGCCTATGTTCTCCTCCAGGATTTTGATGGATTCCTGTCTTACATTGAGACCTTTCATCCATTTTGAGTTTATCTTTGTGTATGGTGTTAGAGAATGGTCGAGTTTCATTCTTCTGCATGTGGCTGTCCAATCTTTCCAGCACCATTTATTGAAGAGACTGTCTTTTCTCCACTGCATATTTTTTCCTGCCTTATCGAAGATTATTTGACCACAGAGGTGAGGGTCCATACCTGGGCTCTCTATTCTGTTCCATTGTTCTATATGTCAGTTTTTGTGCCAGTACCATGCTATCTTGGTGATCACTGCTTTGTAATATAGCTTGAAACTGGGAAACGTAATGCCCCCAATGTTGTTTTCCTTTTCCACATTTCCTTGGTGATTCTGGGTCTTTTCTGATTCCATACAAATTTTAGGATTGTTTGTTCCACCACTTTGATAAATGTCATTGGAATTTTGATCGGGATAGCATTGAAGGTATAAATTGCTCTGAGTAGCATAGATATTTTAACCCTGTTTATTCTTCCGATCCATGAGCATGGAAAGTTTTTCCATCTTTTTGTGTCTTCTTCAATTTCTTTCATGAGTGTTCTGTAGTTCCTAGAGTATAGATCTTCACCTCTTTGGTTAGGTGTATTCCGAGGTATCTTATGATTTTTGGTCCTATTGTAAATGGAATCATTTCTCTAATTTCTCTTTCTACAGTTGCACTGTTAGTGCATAAGAAAGCACCTGATTTCTGTGCATTGATTTTGTATCCTGCCACATTACTGAATTACTGTATGAGTTCTAGGAACTTGGGGTTGGAGTCTTTTGGATTTTCCACATAAAGTATCATGTTGTCTACAGAAAGAGAGAGTTTGACTTCTTTGTTCCAATTTGAATACATTTTATTTCTTTATGTTGTCTGATTGATGTTGCTAGGACTTCTAGTACTATGCTGAACAATAGTGATGAGAGTGGGAATCCTTGACATATTTCTGATCTTAAGGGAAAGGCTCTTAGCTTTTCTCCATTGGGGATGATATTTGCTGTGGGTTTTTCATAGATGGATTTTATGAACTTGAGGAATGATCCTTCTATCCTATACTCTGAAGAGTTTTAATCAGGAAAGGATGCTGTATTTTGTCAAATGTTTTTTTCTGCACCAATTGAGAGGACCATATGGTTCTTCTCTCTTGTCTTATTAATACGTTCTATCACATTGATTGATTTGTGAATGTTGAACCACCCTTATGCCCCAGGGATAAATCCCACTTGGTCATGGTGGATGATCCTTTTAATGTATTGTTAGATCCTATTAGCTAGGATTTTGTTGAGAATTTTGGAATCCATATTCATCAGGGATATCCGTCTGAAATTCTCTTTTTTGATGGGTTCTTTGCCTGGATTGGCGATTAACGTAATGCTGGCCTCATAGAATGAGTCTGGAAGCTTTCCCTCTGTTTCTATTTTTTGAAACAGCTTCAGGACAATAGGTATTATTTCTTCTTTGAATGTTTGGTAGAATTCCCCAGGGAATCCATCAGGCCCTGGATTCTTGTTTTTTTGGAGGTTTTGAATCACTGCTTCAATCTGGTTACTGGTTATTGGCCTATTGAGGTTGTCAATTTCTTCCTGTTTCAGTCTTGGGAGTTTATAGGTTTCCAGGAAGGCATCGATTTCTTCCAGGTTGCTCAATTTGTTGGTATAGAGTTGTTGATAATAATTTCTAATAATTGTTTCTATTTCCTTGGTGTTAGTCGTGATCTCTCCCCTTTCATTCATAATTTTATTAATTTGGGTCCTTTCTCCTTTCTTCTGGATAAATCTGGCCAGTCGTTTATCAATCTTTTTTTTTTAAGATTTTATTTATTTATTTGAGAGAGAGAATGAGAGAGAGAGCATGAGAGGGGGGAGGGTCAGAGGGAGAGGCAGACTCCCTGCTGAGCAGGGAGCCTGATGCGGGACTCGATCCAGGGACTCCAGGATCATGACCTGAGCCGAAGGCAGTCGCTTAACCAACTGAGCCACCCAGGTGCCCTCGTTTATCAATCTTATTACTTCTTTCAAAGAATCAGCTTTTTGTTCATTGATCTGATCTACTGTGTTTCTGGTTTCTAATTCACTGATTTCTGCTCTAATCTTAATTATTTCTCTTCTAATGTGTGGTTTAGGCATCATTTGTTGTTTTTTCTCTAGTTCTTTAAGGTGTAAAGTTAGTTGGTGAATTCTGGATTTTTCTATTTTTTTGAGTGAGGCTTGGATGGCTATGTATTTCCCCCTTAGGACTGTCTTTGCAGTATCCCATAGGTTTTGGACCAATGTGTTTTCATTCTCATTGGTTTCCATGAATTGTTTAAGTTCTTCTTTGATTTCCTGGTTGACCCAAACATTCTTGAGCAGAGTGTTTAGCTTCCAAGTGTTTGAATTTCTGCCAAATTTTTTCTCGTGATTGAGTTCCAGTTTTAAAGCACTAGGGTATGAGAGGATGCAAGGAGTAATGTCATTTTTTTCGTATTGGTTGAGACCTGATTAGTGACCCAGTATGTGGTCTATTCTGGAGAAAGTTCCATGTGTGCTTGAGAAGAATGAGTATTCTGTTGTTTTAGGGTGCAATGTTCCGTATATATCTATGAGGTCCATCTGGTCCAGTGTGTCATTCAAAGCTCTTGTTTCTTTGTTGATTTACTGCTTAGTTGATCTGTCTATTGCTGAGAGTGGAGTACTGAGGTCTCCTACAATTAACATATTATTATCAGTATGAGTCTTTATTTCAGTTAACAGCTGGCTTATGTAGGTGTCTGCTCCCATGTTGGGGGCATAGATATTTGCAGTTGTTAGATCTTCTTGTTGGTTAGACCCTTTAAGAATGATGTAGTGTCCTTCTGTGTCTCTAACTACAGTGTTTAGTTCAGTCGAATTTGTCTGATGTAAGAATTGCTACCTCAGCTTTCTTTTGAGGTCTGTTGGTATTGAAGATGGATTTCCATCCCTTCACTTTCAGTCTGGATGTATCTTAGGTTCAAAATGAGTCTTCTAGACAGCGTATGGATGGGTCCTCTCTTTTTATCCAATCTGCAACCCTGTGCCGTTTTATGGGAGCATTTAGGCTGTTCATGTTGAGAGTAGTTATTGAAAGATATGAATTTATTGTCTTCAGGTTGCCTGTGAAGACCTTGTTTTTATAGATTGTCTCTGTAAATTTCTTTTCTATATCACTCTTGGGGTCTTTCTCCTTTTATAGAACCCCCCTTAATATTCTTGCAGGCCCAGCTTAGTGGTCACATATTCTTTCAGTTTCTGCTGGTCTTGGAAGCTCTTCATCTCTCCATCCATTCTAAATGACAGCCTTGCCAGATAAAATATTCTTGGCTGCATGTTCTTCTCGTTTAGTACCCTGAATATGTTTAGTACCTGTTCTGGCTTGCCAGGTCTCTGTGGATAGGTCTGACGTTATTCTGATGTTCCTCCCTCTGTACATAAGGAATTTCTTTCCCTTAACTGCCCTTAATTTCATTTCCTTGGTTCTAAGATTTGTGAATTTTACTCTTACATGCCAGGGTGTTGGCCTGTTTTCCTTGATCTTTGGAGGGGCCCTCTCTGCCTCTCAGACATGAATGTTTGTTTCATTCCCCAGATTAGGGAAGTTCTCACTACAATTTGTTCAATTATATCTTCTAGTCCTCTCTCTCCACCCACTCAGGGATCCCAATAATTCTGACATTGGAATGTTTAATGGTGTCACTTATTTCCCTGATTCTATTTTCATGGATTCTGAGTTGTTTTTCCCTGGCCTCCTCATCTCCCTCCTTGTCTATTAATTGGTCTTCTTGATTACTAATTCATTCATTTGCCTCGCTTACCCTAGCTGTTAGATTATCTAGATTAGATTGGATCTCTTTGATAACATTATTAAGTTCTGTCAGTTCAGCTTTCATTTTGGCCTTAGAGACTCTATGTTGCCATTAATCAATTTCTCCATTCTAGCTATTGTCTTCACTATTGCTACCCTGAATTTCATCTCTGACATCTTGGTTATATCTGTATCCATTTATAAATCTGTGGCAGAAGTCACAGTCTCTGAGTAGTTCCTATTTTGGGGGTTCCTCCTCCTAGTCATTCTGTTGAGGTGTGGTGAAGAATGCACAGAGTCCAAATTATTGACCAGAACCCAAGCAAGATGCATCTGTTTCGCAGCAACCCTGGCATTGTCGGTCTCTTGTTCTCCCAGCCTGTCTTCTGTGGGAGGGGCCTGCCATGCTGTTACTCAGGCAACCTTGTTTGGGCAGAGTTGCCCTGCCCCCTGGGTGGGGGGGAAATGGGCTCAGTTACAACCAGTTTTGAGGGGCTTTTTTTCTGTGGCGGCTTTCCCTGGTTGCTTTCCACATCTCTTTCAAGAGTCAGAGCAGAACTGATCTTTTCCAACCCTCTGCCTCAGAGCAGAGAGATCATAATCTGTTCTTCAGTGAGCTCTCCAGGCCATACTATCTCTGTCTTCGCTGCTATAAACTACAGCATCCTGGGTTGTGTGCCCTTCAGCAGTGCTCCCAGCCCTTGCCTCCAGGTCGGACACATCTCTGCCCTTTGTGCTTCTAAAACTGCCAGCCACCCCCCAGTTCACATGTGCAGTCTCTCCGCTCTGGGTTTCAGTCCAGGGGACTGCCCTAAAATCCTTTCCCCATTGCTACTGGTCTGTGAGTCTGTGCCCTGTCCCCAGCCCGGGAGGTTATCGCTCACCAGTGGTGTAGGATCACCATGGTTCCCTCCTCCTTCCTTTTATCTTCCAATATCTGTCTGCAGAATCATGGCTCCCCACTTCATACCTCAAATCCAACTGCCTATGATATTCTGTTTGTAGAGATCCAGATCTATCTTCTTACATCTCAGGCTGATTTCATGGGTGTTCAGAGTGGTCTGGTAGATATCCAGTTCAATTCTGGGGACCGGTTGTAATAGGGTCCCCTACTCCTCTGCCATCTTTTCAGTATCCTCCTCTTAAAAGTAAACTCTTTTACCCTCTAGAAAGGTTCTGGATTGACCCCACTGCCACATCTGTACTGACAGCCAAATTTCTGATGCTCGACCTGGGGCCATCCCACATGGATTTTTACAACCTCACTTTTCCCTGGCCCCAGGTGGCTGGGAGGAGGCAGAGCCAGTGCCGGAGCCTGAGCCTGAGCAAGCAGGAGCAGGAGGAGGACATTTTTCTTGTTTCTTGAGTTAGGCATATATCGCTATAAACTTCCTTCTTAGAACTGTATTTGCTCTATCCCAAAGATTTTTGTACTATTATGTTTCCTTTTTCACTTGTCCATGTATTTTTTTTTTATTTCCTCTTTGATTTTTTTTTTATTGACCTATTGGTTGTTTAGTGGCACATTGTTTAATCTTCATGTGTATACTTTTTTCCTGATTTTTTTAATTGGTTTCGAGTTTCATACTGCTGTGTTTGAGAAAATAAATTCTTGATATAATTTTAATCTTAAATGTCAAGACTTGTTTGTGACCTAACATGTAACCTATTCTGAAGAACATTCCATGTGCACTTCAATAGAATGTGTATTCTGATAGTTTTACATGGAATGTTGTATATATATCTGTTAGGTTGATCTGGTCTAATATGTCATTCAAATCCACTGTTTCCTTGTTGATTTTCTGTCTGGATTATCTATCCGTTGATGTAAGTGGGGTGTTAAAGTCTCCTACTATTATTGTATTACTGTCAAATTCCCTCTTTATGTCTGCTCATATTTGCTTTGTGTGTTCATGGGCTCCAATTTTGGGTGCATAAATATTTATAATTATATCTTCTTGCTGGATTGATTTATTTAATATTATGTAGTACCCTTCTTTGTTTCTTGCTATAGTTTTTGTTTTAACAACCATTTTGTTTCATATAAGTATAGCTACCCAACTTTTAGTCTATTTACATTTAAATTAATTATTGATAGGTATGTACTTATTGCCATTTGTTAATTGTTTTCTGGTTGGTTTTGGTAGTTCTGTTCTTTCTTCTCTTGCTGTCTTTGATGTAGTTTGATGACTTTCTTCAGTGTTATGGTTGGATTCCTTTTTCTTTATTGTTTTTGGATCTATTATAAGTTTTTGACTTGTGGTTACCATCAGGTTCATCTTAAACATATAGCAGTCCATATTAAGTTGATGTTCTTAAGTTCAAACCCATTCCAAAAGCATTAAATTTTTATTCCCCTCTGTTTTATGTATGTGATGTCTTATTTTACAATTTTTTTAAAATTTTGTGTATTCCTTACCTAATTTTGGTAGATATAATTGATTTTTACCGCTTTAGTGTTTTAACCTCTATACTGGCTTATAAGTGATTAATCTACTACCTTTTCTATATTTGCTTTTACCTGTGATTTTTTCTTTCACTTATAATTTATTTCTAGGTATGGCCTTTTCTTTCTACTTAAGGAGTTCCCTTTAAAATTTCTTCTAAGGTTTGTTTAAAGGTGAAAACTAACTCTTGTTTGGGAAACTTTTTGTCTCTTCTTCTATTCTGAATGATAACTTTGCTGAGTAGATCATTCTTGGTTGCATTTTTTTTTTCTTACAGCACTTTGAATGTATCATGCCACTTCCTTCTGGCCTGCAGTTTCTGCTGAAAAATTAGCTGATAGCCTTATGGGGTTTTCCTTTAAAGTAAATGTTTTCTCTTGCTTATTTTAAAATTCTCTTGATCATTACTTTTTGCTATTTGAATTATTATGTTTCTTGGTGTGGACTTCCTTGGGTTTATATTACTAAGGTATCTCTTTGCTTCCTGTATCTGGGTGTCTGTTTTCTTCCCCAGTTTAGGGAGGTTTTCAGTTATTATTCTTTAAATAAGTTTTCTGCCCCATTCTCTCTCTTCTCCTTGATGTGTACTTGGGATGCTTTGAGCTCAGGAACCTCTTACTCTGTCAACTTCCCTCCTCACAAGTCCAGATGTTTTGATCATAACATTCCAAGGTATGGTGGAAAGAGCATTTGAAGGTGAACCAGATCATCTCAAGTTCTAATGACAGTTCTACACCTGACTAGATGTGTACATTTGGCCAAGTTACTTAAACACAGACTCTATATTTTTTTTCGCACATTTAAAAAAAATTGTAGTGATCATATTTATACTTAACCCTCACAGAGAAGTCAGGCTGCTTAAACATGATGATATAATAATACACAAAAACATATTAGTTAGTATTTAAGTGTATACTGTGTTCTAGATACTCTCCTTGATAATCTGTAAATGTTTTTAATACTTATGATACTTCTTTGTGTAAGTTCTATTATTTTCTTTATTTTTGAAATAGTGGAAACTGAGGCAAAGTTAGGGTAAATAATATAGGAATTTAAAAGTTTCTAAAGCACTATACCAGTGTAAGATATTACTATTGTTTAGATTTTTGAACTTTTATCAGTACACCAATGAGCCATGGCCATTGCAATTAAACTTCTATTTTAAATTTTGCTCTAATTGCATATTTATTTAGTATGTTCATAATGCAGTTGGGTTCTTACTCCAAGCTGCACTGAAACACCATAGTACCTTTTATGGTTATATTTTATAATTTTCATACCATATTTTATATATCCACTTTCCATTATCAGCTTATTTGAATAGACTTGATATTATTCATCTCAATACAATTTCTTAAGCATTTTTTTTTTATAATTAAATGCTAGCACATAAAGGAAAAAGCTCTCTCTGACCCTAATCATAAATGTATGTGACTAATATTATTTTATTCATACAACTGGTCTATTGAAGGCTGACTGTTTACCAGGGATGAAATTGAGTTATTTTCTTAAGTACATAAATATGTAGATTTTTCCCCTCATAGTAAATTAGATATATATGTGCAAGTTCTTAGTAGTAAAAGAAACACTTTTACTCCTGGCAGTGCTTTACTTGTCTTCAAGGAAGAAATTGCAAATATATACTTGTCAATTCATTCAGAGCAAATTCTTTAGTACCTCCTCATCGGAAAATATATATTAATAAACATTTATAAATTAATTTGTTTTTTTAAAGATTTTATCTATTTATTTGACAGAGAAAGAGGGCCAGAGAGCAAAAGCAGGGGGAATGACAGAGGGAGAAGAAAAAGCAGAGTCCTGGCTGAGCAGGGAGTCTGATGCAGAGCTCGATCCCAGGACGCTGGGATCATGACCCCAGCTGAAGGCAGATGCTTAACTGATTGAGCCACCCAGGTGCCCCAATTTGTTTTCTTATATTTGTTTTCAAGTGTACTTTCCTTTTTTGGGACATGTTTTAATTCAAGACTGAGTTTCAGGTATATTAATTACATTTTCTGTTTTCATTGAGGTTTATCGTTTGAGCAGTAGAATGTCAACTGCTTTGTTTACCTGCAGTCATTTGTCTGCTTTCCACAGTAATGCTCAGCTACCCAAGCTAATTTTTGACATAACCTTACATTGTTTTATTAGACAACCCTTACCTTTCTGGCTCTCAGATAACTCTCAAGGATCTGTTCTTGAGCTAGTTTCCTATACCTATTGTTAGTACTAAATAATCAGTTGTAATTTAGGAATTCATTACTTTAGACTTGAGTTGTTGAATTTGAATCAGGAACTCTTTAGGGATGAATGTGAGAGGTGGGGAAGCAGGGTGACGTAGAAGTTCCTAAAGAGACTAGAAAAATGGATTACATCTCAGTCAAATTAATCGCCTCACCTATCTTCATCTGAGTACTTAGTTAATAAGTGTTTGTGAACATAAAACATAATTCATTCTTATGCATGATAGATATGGAACTTTTCATGTCAATTAGAGAAAATAATGTCTTTTCATACTTTTTCTTTTCATGGCCAGAAGTTAATGAAAATGCATGTATAACTTTCCAAATGACAAACTTATTCCACAGGCCATAATATTAATCCCTTTATGTTAATCTAATAGCTCCCTAAATTCTCAGACTGAAGGATAAAATCAAAATGCAGTTTTGTTAGTTTTGTGTTAGATTACTAACAGTAGATGCTAGAATGGCATAGAACAATATTTGTGAAAGGAATTAAGTTTTATTAGAGCATTTGGATATTTTAACATTGAAAATTGCCTTCTTCAGGTAATATGAAATAATTCCATGTCACCACATTCATTATATATTATTCACTGACACATGGAACTAGAAAAAAATGTACTTTATGATAAAATTGTATTGCTTTTCAATGTTTTTTTATTAAAGTTAGAAAATAGGTGTGGCACTGCAGTGTTCTCGTTGTGATAAAAACTCGGCATAGCTTTGAAACAGTATATAATCTGTGAATAAAAAATGTATTCTTTTCAGTTTATGTTCTGGTTTTATACTATTTGCCTTTTTAAAATCCATGTATGTGAAATAAATGGCATTACTAAGTGACATATTTGTTGCTTGTTGGTAAAATATGGCTGACTTGTTTAAATGAGCTGTAAACATTGAAAAGGTTCTGAATACTTATTTCTGCTATAACTAATTAGAATAATAATCTTTATTTCATAAAGTATAATGTTAATATTATTAATAATATGTCTTGAATTTGATTCTATTTGAATGATGTAACAAAAATAAAATATTTATTTACTTCCATTTATAGATATCACACCAAAATCTGGGTCTATAATGAGGGAAATTTTTTGTTTGAAATAAACTTTGAAAATACACTATTGAACATATTTTAAGATACACACAAAAATTGATTATTGAAACAGCAACTTTCTCATTAAGTAAATTGTCAATCTGAGAACATAGCCCAGAAGTCTTAAATTTCAAGTGATTTAATATAATTGATTTTGATCAGCACTGTCAAATGGAAATATAATAAAATGTGTAATTATAAGTTGTCCAGGACACATTTAAATAAAGCAAAAAGGAACAGGTGGAATTAATTTTATTGATATGTTTCACTTAAAGCAGTGTATCCAAAATATCATCATTCCAACATGTAATCAATATAAAAATTAATATATTTTACATTCTTTTTCATATTAAGCCTTGAAATTTGATATGTATTTTACAGGTACAGTACATCTATCTGAATTCCAACTAGCCATATTTCATATGTTCAATAACTATGTGTGGCTGGTGGCTATTGTATCAGCACAGATTTAGGTCCTTCTCAAAGAAGAATTAACTGCTGGGTTTGGGCTTCAGAGAAAAGAGGTTTTGGTATACATTGGTTTGATATTATAACCCTGAAGAAAAACAAACAAAAAATTCTCTGAAGCCCTTATTTTTATACTTACTCATCTGAGAACATTTTCTCTCTGGCTGGCCAAACTTCAAAGAAAAAAGAAAACATTTGGGAAACATACCCTGGTTGATTTTTACTGCCACTGGCAATGAAAAGAAATGTCAAATGTGAAACAGAAAAGATCTGTATAGATCAAAGTCAACACTTTTGATTGCTGACTTTGTGTCCTATGTTTGAGACTCTTAAGAACCACAATTCATTACAGTTTGATTTCTTTGAAATTCTTGAGTAGTTTCAGAAGTACCCACCAATAGAGAACACTGATAGGCACTAGTTAATCTAGAGGCTATACACGAATAGATGATTTTAGACAGTGTACTGTATAGTGTTTTATTCTAGCCAATATGTAATATTACCAGAATTGGAGCCAGTAAGCTGAAAAGTTTCTGTCTTTCAGCTCATATAAAATATAGTACTTCAATTTTAAAAGATTAGTAATATAATTTATCATGTTAATGTAAATGTAAGAATGTGAATTTCCAAGTCATATAATATCTTAAATCTAAAATATTTATATAATAGATGTGTATATGTGGTATTCATGGTGCTCATGCTTACAGGATGTATTTCTTGGACTTAAGGTATAACAAAGATTTTAAATAGTGCTGTGTATTAGTGACAATTCAAAGCATCGATTTCTTCATTTGATAATCACTTATTAGTGATCCAAAATATCACCAAACTAAAAATAGAAAACACCCTACAAAGTGATGATATACAATGCTCATTTAAGAGGGCAACATTCAACTAAATTGATAAATGTTTTATATTCTTAACTAAAATCATATAGAATTATATCATTGCTTACTGGTAAATATGTGGAATAGAGTATTTAGCTATTATTCAGAATCCAAATGAGATTTAGAAAATATATTTTAACAGTTTGCAACTTGGAGAAAATGACTATTGGATGCTTTACACAGTTTGAATTTATACCAGGTTAACAAAGTTATATTTTCTTTGTTGTGATTATTTATTGCTATTCTCCAAATGTAAAAATATCCTAGAAGATTAGAGGGAAGAAATTAGGGAACTTTAGAGAACCCACATTAAACATTTTCCAAATATGTTTTCTGGGACCATTTTAAGCTTTTTCTAATGTATTTAAAATATAAAGGGCATGCAGGGGTGGCTCAGTTTGTTAAGCATATGACTCTTAGTTTCAGCTCAGGTCCTGATCTCATGGCTCATGAGATTGAGCCCCACATTGGGCTCCACACTCAGTGGGAGTCTGCTTGGATATACTCTTCCTCTGCCCCTTCCCCCCCCTTTCCCTTTATCTCTTTTCTCTCTCTCAAACAAATACATTCTTAAAATATAAAATAAAATATAAAGAATAAGAGTATTTTGGAAAGTAACAAAAAGAGAAGAGAAATTTTTGTCAGGAAATGTCAGAATATTAAAGCTTTAACAATAAAAAGATGGTAGCTATGCAGAAATTGATAGATTGATGTAGTAAAATCGTATTGAAGTTGAACATAATGCATATCTGAAGTTAATATATGGTTCAAAAATAATCAAAACCAGAGATAAAGATATAGTTCTGGGAAAGCTTGCAAAGTATTTGGAAAATGATCTTTGTTCTAAACTACAGATCCAAGAAAATTATAGGTCAAAGATATGACTATAAACCTGAGACCATACGATTTAGAAGAAAATATAAGTGGATATTAACCAATCAAAGAAATATGCCTCATTTACATTTTTATTCTTGAATATCTGTGTAACTAGTTGCAAAGCTAGTCCCAAACAGTTCTAATAAAAATATTTATTTGGATTGAATTACTGAAATTAATTTTTATAGTACACTATGGAAATTACTATTACTTCTGTTAGTTTTACCAAAAGTTTCTAGAATGGTTCTATTGTCATTAATTTAGACAGCTCTTGAAAGGGAGGATGATTATAGAAGGCAAAGTATATAGCATTAAGTAATAGTTATTTTGTTTTTTAATATTGATAATGATAACAATAATCAACTTTTAATGAGCAGGTGTAAAACATTACACATTATTCATATTTCAAAACAACAACAAATGAAGTGAGTCACTTTCAAATGATGGATTATTTTTAAATAGTGGTTGCATAATTTCTTCTAATAATATTTGATCAAATTGGCTTGCATTTGTACATGGAATACCACTGTTTCTTTAATGCTAATAGAGCTTGAGTGTAGAGTTTTCTAAAAGCCTTGCACAATCCTCTTTTTCTCCCTAACACTTCCTTATAAAGACCTCTTGATGACTCTCTTTCCCTTTAGCTTCATTTTATTCAATAATCTTTCTTGGGTACATGGAACATGCCAGGCACTATACTAAGTTCTCTTCCTTCATGCTCTAATTGCTCTCCAATAGGCAAGGGATAACAGAAGAGAAAATTAGTAGTATATACATAGTTATAGGTGGAAGTAAGATAGAGGTAGAGGTAAGTTTAGGGTTATAGCACCCTTATTAAAAATAAGATTTTTAATATTAATCATTCATGATATTCTGTGTAAGAAGATTTGATATACTCTAACCTTGTTTCAGGAAAACAGAGAGATAAATCTTGAATGGGATTTCTAGAAAAAAAAAAAACTATATCATAATTTTTAACACTTTCCCAAAACATTCAAAAGCAGAAAGTATAAGCCAAAGAGTCTGCCTGAGTGGATCACTTGAGAATGTATTCTTTCATGCCTGCTATAAGACTGCATTTCATTTTTTTAAAATATTTATTTGAGAGAGAGAGAGAGAGAGAACATGAGCGGGAGGGGCAGAGGGAGAGGGAGAGAGAATCTCAAGTAGACTCGGCAGAGTGTGGAGCCCCATGCAGGGCTTGATCCCAGGACCCTGAGATCATGACCTGAGCCAAAACCAGGAGTCAGATGCTCAACCAACTGTGCCACCCAGGAACACCAGATTGCATTTCAGTTTTAAAATCAAAATGGTATATGAGTAGCTTCAACAAAGGCATGCTCTTGTGATGAACACCAGGTGTTGTATGTAAGTGTTGAATCACTAAATTGTACGCCTGAAACTAATATTACACTGTATGTTAACGGATATTTAAATAAAAACTTTAAAAAGAGATAAATAAAAATTTTTAAAAATGATACTATTGGGATTTCATTTAAAACTGTATAGGGGCGCCTGGGTGGCTCAGTCCGTTGAGAATCTGACTCTTGATTTCAGCTCGGGTCATGATCTCAGGGTCCTGGGATCCAGCTCCCTGGTGGGCTCTGTGCTCAGCTTGGAATCTGCTCATCCCTCACGCTCTTCTCCTCCCCCCATTCACACTCTTTCTCTCTCTCAAATAAACAATAAAATTTTTTTAAAAACCTTAAATCTGTATAAACAAGACTACTTTTTAGATTATATATACTTTTGCATATTCTTCCACATTTTTCAAGCCCCTAAAAACATCAGGATTGTTTGAGAGTCAGATAATAGAACTACTTATTTGGATAATCTAGTTGCTCAAGTATAAAAGCATTTACTTCTCTTGGTTATCAGTAATTGCTCTAATTTAATTTATTTTTGAAGTTAGTGCTATAACCCTAAACTTAATATTTTACTGCAATTACTTGATGCTCAACAAAACAAGGTTGCTATGAAGGAAAAATTGTACCAACGTTTTATTTATTCCATATGTTCTCTTAGGTTTTCAAGCTAAAAATCTGAACTTCCATTTTTTTTTCTACAGTAATATTATAATAATGATTTTTATTTACAGTCTAATGGAAATTCAAAATCAACATTATATGATGCAAAATTTGCTTACACTTAGGACTTAACAAATATTATCCATTTAAGTGATACTTTCTTTAAAATACTCTACCATACGTTGTGATATCTTTTCTACTAAATAATTTACAAATCCAACTTTTAAGGATTTGTTGCATTGTTATGGAATTTAATTGTAGTGTGAATTGCAGTTTCTTCATTTTTTCTGTTTTCCCTTGAATACAACTGTTGTGGGCACCTGGGTGGCTCAGTTGGTTAAGCGACTGCCTTCGGCTCAGGTCATGATCCTGGAGTCCCGGGATTGAGTCTGGCATCGGGCTCCCTGCTCAGCGGGGAGTCTGCTTCTCCCTCTGACCTTCCTCCTTCTCATGCTCTCTGTCTCTCATTCTCTCTCTCTCAAATAAATAAATAAAATCTTCAAAAAAAATACAACTGTTGTAAAATTTTTACTTTGAAAGCTTATATAGCAGAACAATGATCTGTTGATTTAGTGTTTTTATTGAGATATAATTCACATAACATGATTTACTATTTTAGAGTGTGAAATTCAGTACTTTTAATTACATTTATAAATTTATGCAACCTTCATTACTATTGAAATCCACAATATTTTCATAATCCACCAAAAGAAATTCACATAACCATTACCAGTCACTCCCTAATCTTCCCTATTCTTATTCTGTCAACCAATATTCTCACTTCTGTCTTTATAGATTTGCCTATATAAGAAATTTCATAAAGTTGAGTCACATACTATGTGGACTTTTGTGTCTGGCTTCTTTTACATGGCATAATGTTTTCAAGATTCATCCATATTATAGCATACATCAACACTTCATTCAATTGTATGGTTGAATAATATGTCATTGTATGATATGACACATTTTGTCTCTCCATCAGATGATAGACATCAGTTTTTTTTTTTTTTATCATTAGTTGACAGGCAGTTGGGTGTTTCTAACTTTTAGCTCTTATAAAAAATGCTGCAGTGAACATTGGTGTATAAGTTTTTGTATGGACATAAGTTTTCAATCCTCTTGGGTATATACTCAAGAATAGAATTGCTAGTCCATAAGGTAACATTATGTTTAATATTTTAAGAAAGTGTCACACTGTTTTCCAAATAACTATACCATTTAACATTCCCAGCAGCACTGCATGAGAGTGCTGGTTAGTTCTACTTTTTTTTTTTTTTTTTTTGTCACGGTTTATTAGACCATTTGTAAATATAGACGTGTTTGAATGACAAAAGTAACATATTCATTTTCTTTTTTGTTTTAACTTCAAGTTTTTATATAAATTCCAGTTAGTTAACATACAGTGTAGTATTAGTTTCAGGTGTAAAATTTAGTGATTCATTATTTATATACAAAACCCAGTGCTAATCACAACCAACACTCTCCTTAATGCCCATCAACCATATACCAACCCTCTGCCTTCCTCCCTTCCAGCAACCATCTATTTGTTCTCTACTCTTCAGAGTCTGTTTTGTGGTTTGCCTGTCTCTCTCTTTTTTATCCCTACTTTCATTTGTTTTGATTCATAATTCCATATATGAGTGAAATCATATGGTATTTGTCTTTCTCTGAATGACTTATTTTACTTAACAAAATACTCTCTAGTTCCATCCATGTCAGTGCAAATGGCAAGATTTCATTCTTTTTTATGGCACGGTAATATTCCATTGTATATATATACAACCTCTTCATTATCCATTCATCAGCCAATGGACATGTGGGATAATTCCATAATTTAGCTATTGTTGATAATGCTGCTATAAGCATTGGGATGGATGTATCCCTTTGAATCTGTGTTTTTGTATCCTTCAGTAAATATCTAATAGTGCAATTGTTGGATTGGAAGGTAGAGGAACCTCCATACTGTTTTCCAGAGTGGCTACACCAGTTTGCATTCCCACCAACTGTGTAATACGGTTCCTTTTTTTCTGCATCATGCCAACATCTGTTTGTTAATTTTAGGCATTCTGACAGGTGTGAGGTGATATCTCATTGTAGTTTTTATTTGTATTTCCCTGATGATGAGTGATGTTGAGCATCATTTCATGTGTCTGTTAGTCACCTGTATCTCTGGAAAAATGTCTATTCCTGTATTTTGCTGATTTTTTAACTGGATTATTTGTTTTTTGGGTGTTGAGTTTGATATATTCTTTATATATTTTGTATATAAACCCTTTATCAGACATGTCATTTGAAAATATATTCTCCCATTCTGAATGTTGCCTTATAGTTTTGTTGATTGTTTCTTTCACTGTGTAGAAGCTTTTTATCTTGATGAAGTCCAATAGTTCATCTTTGCTTTGGTTTCCCTTGCCTCCAGAGACATGTCTAGTAAGAAGTTGTTATGGCTGAGGACAAAGGTTTCTGCCTGTGTTCTCCTCTAGGATTTTGATGGTTTCCTTTCACACATTTAGGTCCTTCATCCATTTTGAATTTATTTTTGTGTATGGTGTAAGAAAGTGGTCCAGGTTCATTTTTTTGCATGTTGCTGTCCAGTTTTCCCAACACCATTTCTTAAAGAGACTTTCTTTTTTCCATTGGATACCCCTTCCTGCTTTTTTGAAGATTAGTTGACCATATAGCTGTGCATTTATTTCTAGGATTTCAATTCTGCTCTATTGATCAATGTGTCTATTTTTGTGCAGGTACCATACTGTCTTGATCTCTACAGCTTTGTAATATAACTAGAAGTCCAGAATTATGATGCCTTCAGCTTTGCTTCTCTTTTCCAAGATTGCTTTGACAGTTCAGGGTTTTTTCTGGTTCCATAGAATTTTTAGGATTGTTTGTCCCAGCTCTATGAAAAATGCTGGTGGCATTTTGATAGAGATTGCATTAAATGTGTAGATTGTTTTGGGTAGTATAGACATTTGAACAATATTTGTTCTTCCAACCCATGAACATGGAATGTTTTTTTCCATTTCTTTGTGTCATCTTCAAGCCAACCTCAAGTGTTCTATAAACTGATCAGTGTATAGATCAGTGTTCTATAATTTTTAGAGTACAGATCTTTTACCTCTTTGGTTAGGTTTATTCCTAGGTATCTTTTGGGATTTGGTACAACTGTAAATGGCATCAATTCCTTGATTTCTCTTCCTGCTGCTTTATTATTGGAGTAAAGAAATACAACAGATTTCTGTACATTGATCCTGTAATCTGAAACTTTACTATATTCATATATCAGTTCTAGCAATTTTTTGTGGAGTCTTTCAGCTTTTCTACATAGAGTCTCATGTCTTCTGCACATAGTAACAGTTTGAATTATTCCTTGCCAATTTGGATGCCTTTTATATCTTTATGTTGTCTGATTGCTGAGGGTAGGACTTCCAGTACTAAGTTAAATAACAATGGTGAGAATGGTCATCCCTGTCTTGTTCCTGACCATAAAGGAAAAGCTCTCAGTTTTTCCCCCTTGAGGTTGATATTAACTGCAGGGATTTCATATATGATCCTTATGATGCTGAGGTATGTTCCCTCTATCCCTAATTTGTTGAGGGTTTTTATCAATAATAGATGTTCTACTTTGTCTAATGGTTTCTCTGCTTCTATTGAGAGGATCATATTGTTCTTATTCTTTGTTTTATCAATGTGGTCTGTCACATTGATTGATTTGTGAATATTAAACCACCATTCCAACCGAAAAATAAATCCCACTTGATTGTGGTAAATGATTCCTTTAATGTACTATTGTATTTGATTTGCTAGTATTTTGCTGAAACTTTTTGCATCCATGTTCATCAGGGATATTGGCCTCTAGTCTCTGTTTTTGGTGGGGTCTTTTTCTGGTTTTAAAATCAAGGTAATGCTGGACTTCTAGAATGAATTTGAAAGTTTTCCTTCCATTTTGATTTTTGGGAATATTTTGAGAAGAGCAGGTCTTTCAGTGTTTGCTAGAATTCCTCGGTGAAGCCATCTGGATCTGGACTTTGTTTTTCAGAAGATTTTTGATTACTGATGCAGTTTCTTTGCTGGTTGTCAATATGTTCATGTTTTCTATTTCTTCCTTTTTCAATTTTGGTAGTTTATGTGATTCTAGGAATTTATCCATTTATTCCATATTGTCCAATTTGTTGGCATGTGGTTTTTCATAATATTCTTTTGTAATTGTTTGTATTATTGTAGTGTTGGTTGTGATTTATCCTCTCTCATTAGTGATTTTATTGATTTGGGTCCTTTCTCTTCTCTTTTTGATGAGTTTAGCTAGGCGTTTATCAATTTATTTAATTCTTTCAAATAAGCAGCTCCTTTCATTGATCTGTTCTAGTAGGAGTTTATTTGTTGTTTCTTTATAATTTATTTCTCTTCTAATATTTATTATTTCCCTTATTCTGCTGTCTTTAGACTTCATTTGTTGTACTTCTTCTAGCTTCTTTAAGTATAAGGTTAGGTTGTATATTTGAGATTTTTCCTGCTTCTTGAGGTAGGCTTGTATTGCTATATACTTCTCTCTTAGTACCACTTTTGTTGTATCCCAAAGGTTTTGGACCATCCTGTTTTCATTTTCACTTGTTTCCATGTATTTCTTTTATTTTTCTTTCATTTCCTCTTTGACCATTCTTTATTGGATGCTCTTTTTTTAAGATTTTATTTATTTATTGAGAGAGAGAGAGAGGTAGCATGAGCAGGGAGGAGGGGTGGAGGGAGAGGGAGAAGACTCCCCACTGAGTGGGGACCCTGACGTGGGGCTCGATCCCAGGACCCTAAGATCATGACCTGAGCCAAAGAAAGATGCTTAAGCAACTGAGCCACCCAGGCACCCCTAGTAAGATCTTCTTTAACCTTCATGTATATGTGGTCTTCCCCCAATTATTTTTGTGATTGATTTCAAGTTTCATAGCATTGTGATTGGAAAATATGCATGGTATGATCTCCATCTTTTTGTACTTTTTGAGACCTGATTTGTGACCTACTATGTGATGTATTCTGGAGAATGGCCCATGTGCACTTGAAAAGAATGTGTATTCTGCTGTTCTAGGATAAAATGTTCTGAATATATATGTTAAGTCCATCTGGCTCAGTGTTTTATTTAAAACCATTGCCTCCTGGTTGGTTTTCTGCTTAGATGATCTGTCCAATGAAGTAAGTGGGTTGTTAAAGTCCCCTGCTATAATTGTATTATTATCAAAGAGTTTCTTTATGTTTGTTATTAATTGTTTTATATAGTTGGGTGCTCCCATGCTGTTAGCATTAATATTTAAGTTTGTCATATCTCCTTAAAGAATAGACCCCTTTATTATGATGTATTACCTTCTTCATCTCTTGTTATAATATTTAGCTTGAAATATAGTTTCTCTGATTTAAGTATTGCTACTCCAGCTTTCTTCTGACCTCCATTTGCATAATATTTTTTTTTCCATCCCCTCACTTTCAATCTGCAGGTGTCTTGAGATCTAAAATGAGACTCTTGTAGGCAGCATATAGATGGGTCTTGTTTATTTACCATTCTGACACCCTATATCTTTCGATTGGGGCATTTAGTCCATTTACATTCAGAATAATTATTGATAGATATGAATTTGGTACCATTTTATTACCTGTTTTGACATTGTTTCTGGAGATTTTCTCTGTTCCTTTCTTGTGTTTGTTGCTTTAGGTTTGTCTTTCCCACTCAGAGTACCCTTTAATATTTCTTGCAGGGCTGGTTTAGTGATAATAAAACTCTTTCAGTTTATGTTTGCCTGGGAAACTACTTCTCCTTCTATTCTGAATGATAGTCTTGCTGGACAGAGTATTCTTGGCAGCATATTTTTCCCATTCAGGACATTGAATATATCATGCCACTGTCTTCTTGCCATCAAGTTTCTGTGGAGAAATCTCTGCTAATCTTATTGGTCTTCTCTTGTAAGTTAGGGACCCCTTTACTCTTTGTCCTTTTATGATTTTTTTTCTTTATCCCTATATTTTGCAAATTTAACACTTGGTGTTGGCCTGCTTTTGTTGAGTTCAGTGAGAGTTCTCTGTGCCTCCTGGATTTGCATGTCTGTTTCCTTCCCCAGATTAGGGAAGTTTTAAGCTATAATTTTTTCAAATAAACCTTCTGCCCATTTCCTCCTCTCTTCTTCTTCTGGGACTCCTATGATATGAATGTTGTTATGCTTTATGGAATCACTGAGTTCCATGTCTATATTCATTATCCAGTATTTTTTCTTTCCCTCTTTTTTTCAGCTTCATTATTTTCCATAATTTTATCTTCCTATCACTGATTCATTCCTCTGCTTCTTCCATCCTTGTGGTCATTACATGTGTCAGTTTCAAATCTTAGTTATTGCATTTTTCATTTGAGCCTGAGTAGTTTTTAAGTCTTTTATCTGTGTGGTAAGGGATTTCCTGCTGTCTTCTTTGTTTTTTTGCAAGCCAGCTAGTATCGTTATGATTGTTGATTTAAATTCTGGATCAGGCATATTACTTAAATCTGTTACAATTAGATCCTTGTCTGTGATCTTTTCTTGTGCTTTCTTTTTGGATGAATTCTTACATCTTGGCATTTTGTCTAGGCCTCTGTCTTCTCTGTGTTAGGAAAGCCTGTTATATTTCCTGATCCTGAGATTAATGGCTTTATGAAGAAGAGGTCATATAATATGCAGGGCCTCATGTTTCAGAAAGTGTCTCTGGTGTATGCTGTGTGCACTCTGATGTGTTTTACCTGCTCTTTCCCTCAGGTCAGTCCTCTCCAGAGGTTCTCCTTGCCTGCAGTGGGGAGTTGTTTGAACTGTGGCCAAAGTTTGGTGAGTTTTAATTAAGTGTGCTCTGGTCTGATTGTTAAATTGGTCAGATCCTATTTCCACTAGAGCTGAAGCTTTGCAGAATTCTATGGTCAGTGGACATGGTGCTTGCAGGGATTTGTTCTGGTCTTCTGGGGGAGGGGCCATTGTACTGGTTTTCAGGCAGATTTGCCTGTGGAAAGCAGCACCAGTAGAGCACAGAGGGGTGGGGCTTTGTGTAAGTGGTTTAGGCCTCTAATTTTGGTACCAAAGTACTGAAGTTAGTCTGTGCTGAGGGACAGGAAAGGGAAATGGGACCAGCCTGCTCCCAAGTCCCTGGAGAGGGGAGTTTGAGCCTGCGACTGTCCAGGAAGCACTCCCAGAAGAGCAAACAGTCTTCCCTTGTATGTCTCAGGCATCCTTCAGATTGCTGCCTTTACCCTGTGTCCCAGCCACCTGCCTTCCTAGGAACACTTTGCACCTTGGGCTCTATCCTAGGCAGGATGGCTGAGTTTTAAAACACTAGACTTTTGGGACATGGTGTGGAGGGTACCCATGCTTGTCCTCTGGGGGAGGATCTTGCCATACTGGGACTAATGCAGGTTTTTCCATGAAGGATAGTTGTACCAAAGCACCAGAGTGTGGTATTTGGGGTAAAACACAGCAGAGGACCAGTATCCAGATTGGACACCCTCAGCAGCTATCCCTGCAGCTCTGGTGAGGGGTGTGGGAAGAAAAAAGTGCTCACTGGCTCTTTGCCCCCACAAAGGCAACGCCACTTCTCCCAGATGCATTCCAAGAAGTGGTAACTGTCTCTCCCAGTGTGTCCCAGTGGGTCCTCAGATTGCTTGTCCTCTGTCCCCAGGCTATCTGCCCTCTTTCTCCATAGGAGCACTGCAGTGCCCTTAGGGCTCCACACCATCCACACCACAGACCTCTAAAACTCCAGCTTTTGAGCCGCACTGGTTGTAAAATCTAATGAAAATCAGATCTCCTGTGTGCTTCTTTGTCTTGCCTCTCTCTATGACCAGGGCTTACGCCCCCTGGCAGCACCTGAGATTTGTTTCTCCCACAAACTATGCCTCTGCACCTCCTACCTTCCACAATGTGGTTTCTTATCTCCCTCTAGTTGTGTAGTTTGTTCTGTCAGTCCTTGGATCAATTTCTTGTGTATTCAGAATTATTTGAGATTTATATAGTTGTTTTCTAGGGAGGAGGCAAGCCTAGGGTCCTCCTACTACTCCACCATCTTAGGCCTCCCTGCTTGAGGGTTCCAGGTTTTTAAATGTTCAGCAACCTTTATTAATATCTGTCGTTTTAACTGTAACCATAATAGTGGGTATGAAGTGTTATCTCATTGTGCGTTTTTTTAACCTATTTTTTATTATGTTATGTTAATCACCATACATTACATCATTAGTTTTTGATGTAGTGTTCTATGATTCATTGTTTGCATATAACATCCAGTGCTCCATGCAATACATGCCCTCTTTAATACCCATCACCAGGCTAACACATCCTCCCACCCCCTCCCCTCTAGAACCCTCAGTTGGTTTTTCAGAGTACATAGTCTCTCATGGTTCATCTCCACCTCCAATTTCCCCCCCTTCATTCTTCCCCTCCTGCTATCTTCTTCTTCTTTTTTTTTTTTTAATTTAACATATAATGTATTATTTGCTTCAGAGGTACAGATCTGTGATTCAACAGTCTTGCATGCTTCACAGCACTCACCATAGCACATACCCTCTGCAATGTCTATCACCCAGCCACCCCATCCCTCTCCCCGAACCATTCCAGCAACCATCAGTTTGTTTCATGAGATTAAGAATTCCTCATATCGGTGAGGTCATATGATACATGTCTTTCTCTGATTGACTTATTTTGTTCAGCATAATACTCTCCAGTTCCATCCACATAGTTGCAAATGGCAAGCTTTCATTCTTTTTGATGGCTGCATAATATTCCACTGTGTGTGTATGTGTGTGTGTGTGTGTGTGTATACATATACATATATACCACTTCTTCTTTATCCATTCATCTGTCGATGGGCATCTTGGCTCTTTCCACAGTTTGGCTATTCTGGACACGGCTGCTATAAACACTGGCGTGCACATACCCCTTTGGATCCCTACATTTGTATCTTTGGGGTAAATACCCACTAGTGCAATTGCTGGATAGTATGGTAACTCTATTTTCAATTTTTTGAGGAACATCCATACTGTTTTCCAGAGTGGCTGCACCAGCTTGCATTCTCACCAACAGTGTAGGAGGGTTCCCCTTTCTCCGCATCCCTGCCAACATCTGTCATTTCCTGACTTATTAATTTTAGCCATTCTGACTGGTGTGAGGTGATATCTCATTGAGGTTTTGATTTGGATTTCCCTGATGCCCAGCAATGTTGAGCACTTTTTCATGTGTCTCTTTGCCATTTGGATGTCTTCTTTGGAAAAAAGTCTGTTCATGTCTTCTGCCCATTTCTTGATTGGATTATTTCTTCTTTGGGTGTTGAGTTTGATGAGTTCTTTATAGATTTTGGATACTAGGCCTTTATCTGATAGGTCATTTGCAAATACCATCTCTCATTCTGTTGGTTGTCTTTTGGTTTTGTTGACTATTTCTTTTGCTGTGCAAAAGCTTTTTATCTTGATGAGGTCCCAATAGTTCATTTTGCCCTTCCTTCCCTTGCCTTTGGCGATGTTTCTAGGAAGAAGTTGCTGTGGCTGAGGTTGCAGGGCTTGCTGCCTGTGTTCTCCTTTAGGATGTTGATGGACTCCTGTTTCACATTTAGGTCTTTCAACCATTTTAAGTCTATTTTTGTGTGTGGTGTAAGGAAAGGGTCCAGTTTCATTCTTCTGCATGTGGCTGTCCAATTTTCCCAACACCATTTGTTGAAGAGACTGTCTTTTTTTCCATGGAACATTTTTTCCTGCTTTGTTGAAGATTAGTTAACTATAGAGTTGAGGGTCCATTTCTGGGCTCTCTATTCTGTTCCATTGATCTATGTCCCTGTTTTTGTTCCAGTACCATACTGTCTTGATGATGACAGCTTTGTAATAGAGCTGGAAGTCCGGAATTGTGATGCCGCCAGCTTTGCTTTTCTTTTTCAACATTCCTGTGGCTATTCAGGGTCTTTTCTGGTTCCTTACAAATTTTAAGATTATTTGTTCCATTTCTTTGAAAGAAGTGGATGGTATCTTGATGGGGATTGCATTGAATGTGTAGATTGCTCTAGGTAGCATTGACATCTTCACAATATTTGCTCTTCTGATCCATGAGCAAGGAACGTTTTTCCATTTTTTGTGTCTTCCTCAATTTCTTCCATGAGGATTTTATAGTTTTCTGAGTATAAATTCTTTGCCTCTTTGGTTAGATTTATTCCTAGGTATCTTATGATTTTTGGTGCAGTTATAAGTGGGATTAACTCCTTAATTTCTCTTTCTTCTGTCTTGTTGTTGGTGTATAGCAATGCCACTGATTTCTGTGCATTGATTTTATATCCTAACACTTTACTGAATTTCTGTATGAGGTCTAACAGTTTTGGGGTGGAGTCTTTGGGGTTTTCCACATAAAGTATCATATCATCTGCAAAGAGTGTGAGTTTGACTTCTTCTTTGCCAATTCAGATGCCTTTTTTTTTCTTTCTTTTTGTTGTCTGGTTGCTGTGGCTAGGACTTCTAATACTATGTTGAATAGCAGTGGTGGTAGTGGACATCCCTGCCATGTTCCTGACCTTAAGGGGAAAGCGCTCAGTTTTTCCCCATTGAGAATGATATTCTCTGTAGGTTTTTCATAGATCGCTTTTATGATATTGAAGTATGTACCCTCTATGCCTATACTCTGAGGAGATTTGATCAAGAAAGGATGCTGTACTTTGTCAAATGCTTTTTCTGCATCTATTGAGAGGACCATATGGTTCTTGTTTTTTTTCTTTTATTAATGTATTGCATCACATTGATTAATTTGTGGATGTTGAACCAACCTTGTAGCCCAGGAATAAATCCCACCTGGTCGTGGTGAATAATCCTTTTAATGTACTGTTGGATCCTATTGGTTAGTATTTTGGTGAGAATTTTTGCATCTGTGTTCATCAGGGATATTGGTCTGTAATTCTCCTTTTTGATGGGGTCTTTGTCTGGTTTGGGGATCAAGGTAATGGTGGCCTCATAAAACGAGTTTGGAAGTTTTCCTTCCATTTCTATTTTTTGGAACAGTTTCAGAAGAATAGGTATTAATTCTTCTTGAAATGTTTGGTAAAATTCTCCTGGGAAGCCATCTGGCCCTGGGCTTTTGTTTTTTGGGAGATTTTTGATGACTGCTTCAATTTCCTTAATGGTTATAGGTCTGTTCAGGCTTTCTATTTCTTCCTGGTTCAGTTTTGGTAGCTTATACATCTCTACAAATGCATCCATTTTTCCCAGATTATCTAATTTGCTGGCATATAGTTACTTATAATATGTTCTTATAATTGTTTGTATTTCTTTGGTGTTGGTTGTGATCTCTTTCATTCATGATTTTCTTGATTTGGGTCCTTTCTCTTTTCTTTTTGATAGTCTGGCCAGTGGTTTATCAATCTTGTTAATTCTTTCAAAGAACGAGTTCCTTGTTTTGTTGATCTGTTCTACTGTTTCTTTGGTTTCTATTTCACTGATTTCTGTTCTGATCTTTATTATTTCTCTTCTCCTGCTGGGTTTAGGTTTTATTTGCTGTTCTTTCTCCAGCCCCGTTAGGTGTAGTGTTAGGTTGTGTATTTGAAATCTTTCTTGTTTCTTGAGAAAGGCTTGTATTGCTATATACTTTCTTCTTAGGACTACCTTTGTCTCATCCCAAAGATTTTGAACAGTTGTGTTATCATTTTCATTGGTTTCCATGTATTTTTAAAATTCTTCTTTAATTTCCTGGTTGACCCATTCATTCTTTAGTAGGATGCTCTTTAGCCTCCATGTATTTGAGTTCTTTCCGACTTTCCTCTTATGATTGAGTTCTAGTTTCCAAGCATTGTGGTCTGAAAATATGCAGGGAGTGATCACAATCTTTTGATACTGTTTGAGACCTGATTTGTGACCTAGGATGTGATCTATTCTGGAGAATATTCTATGGGCACTAGAGAAGAATGTGTATTCTGTTGCTTTGGGGTGGAATGTTCTGAATATGTCTGTGAAGTCCATTTGGTCCAGTGTGTTATTTAAAGTCTTTATTTCCTTGTTGATCTTTTGCATAGATGATCTGTCCATTTCAGTGAGGAGGGCGTTAAAGTCCCCCACTATTATTGTATTGCTGTCGATGTGTTTCTTTGCTTTTGTTATTAATTGCTTTATATAATTGGCTGCTCCCATGTTAGGGGCATAGATATTTACAATTGTTAGATCTTCTTGGATAGACCCTTTAAGTAGGATATAGTGTCCTTCCTCATCTCTTATTATAGTCTTTGGTTTAAAATCTAATTTGTCTGATATAAGGATTGCCACCCCAGCTTTCTTTTGGTGTCCATTAGCATGGTAAATGGTTTTCCACCCCCTCACTTTCAATCTGGGGGTGTCTTTGGGTCTAATATTAGCCTCTTGCAGACAGCATATCAATGGGTCTTGTTTTTTTATCCAATCTGATAGCCTGTGTCTTTTGATGGGGGCATTTAGCCCATTTACATCCAGGGTAACTATTGAAAGATATGAATTTAGCGCCATTGTATTGCCTGTAAGGTGACTATTACTGTATATTTTCCGTGTTCCTTTCTGGTCTATGTTGCTTTTAGGCTCTTTGCTTAGAGGACCCCTTCCAATATTTCTTGTAGGGCTGGTCTCGTGTTGGCAAATTCCTTTAGTTTTTGTTTGTCCTGGAAGCTTTTGATCTCTCCTTCTATTTTCAATGACAGCCTAGCTGGATATAGGATTCTTGGCTGCATGTTTTTCTCATTTAGTGCTCTGAATATATCCTGCCAGTCCTTTCTGGCCTGCCAGGTCTCTGTGGATAGGTCTGTTGCCAATCTAATGTTTCTACCATTGTAGGTTACAGATCTCTTGTCCCAAGTTGCTTTCAGGATTTTCTCTTTTTCTCTGAGACTCATAAGTTGTACTATTAGATGTCAGGGTGTTGACCTATTTTTATTGATTTTGAGAGGGGTTCTCAGTGCCTCCTGGATTTTGATGCCTGTTTCCTTCCCCAAATTAGGGAAGTTCTCTGCTATAATTTGCTCCAATATACCTTCTGCTCCTCTCTCTCTTTCTTCTTCTGGTATCCCAATTATTCTAATGTTGTTTTGTCTTATGGTATCGCTTATCTCTCGAATTCTGCCCTCGTGATCCAGTAGTTGTTTATATCTCTTTTTCTCAGCTTCTTTATTTTTCATCATTTGGTCTTCTATATTACTAATTCTCTCTTCTGCCTCATTTATCCCAGCAGTTAGTGCCCCCATTTTTGATTGCACCTCATTAATAGCCTTTTTGATTTCGACTTGGTTAGATTTTTATTCTTTTATTTCCCCAGAAAGGGTTTCTCTAATAACTTCCATGTTTTTTTCAAGCCCAGCTAGTATCTTTAAAATCATCATCCTGAACTCTTTCTGACACTGTACTAACGTCCGTATTGAGTAGGTCCCTGGCAGTCGGTACTGCCTCTGTTCTTTTTGTTGAGGTGATTTTTTTCCATCTTGTCATTTTGTCCAGAGGAGAATAGATGAATGACAGAACAAAATGCTACCAGGGTAACAACGTCCCCAAAAATATAATCTTAACAAATCAGAAAAGACCTGAATCCAGGGGAAAAGAAAGGGGAAGAAGGAAAAAAGAAAAAGAAAAAGATAAAAACAAACAAAAACAAAACAAAACAAAAAATCAGAATATTATCAAATATGATCAGGCTGGTGCATAGATCAGTGCCACACACTAGATTTTGGTTGTATTTTGGTCTGTTAGAAGAAAGTACTTCCCCAAATGTTAAAGAAAGAAAAACTTATATATCTACAAAAATAAGGGTTAATACGATGAAAGGATGTAATATGACTGTAAAGATGATAATTATAAAAGATTTTATAAAAGGAATTGATAAGAATTTGTTTGAAAAAAGAAAAGAGGATTAAAAAAAAAAAGGGAGAGAATGTGATCAGGCAGGAGACTAGAATAAAGCCATACACTAGAGATTTAGGGTGTATTTTGGTCTGTTAGAAGAAACTGTATCTCAAAATTTTTAAGAGAGAACAACTTATATATATATGCCAAAAGTAAGGGTAACTACTATGAAGGGACAGAATATGACTCTAAAAATGAAAAATAAAAATGTTTTTTTTTTTTTTAAGAAGGGATTGATAAGATGTTGGTTGAAAAAGGGAAAAAGAAAAATTCAAAAAAAAAAAAAAAGAAAAAGAAAGTTAAAAAAAATTATATTTGAAAGACTAAAGAATCATGGTATAAAAGCCAGGAATTCTATGTGCAGTATTCCCCTAGCGCTGGAGTTCTGCCTTTCTCATTGATCAGTAAGCTTGGTCTTGGCTGGCTGTTCTTGCTGATCTTCTGAGGGAGGAGTCTGTTGCCGTGGTTCCCAAATGTCTTTGCCAGAGGTGGAACTGCCCCGCCCTTGCCGGGTCCGGCTAAGTAATCTGCTCAGGTTTGCTCTTGGGAGCTTTTGTTCCCTGCAAGTTTTCAGTATAGCTTTGGAGGATGAGAGTGAAAATGGCAGCCTCCCAATCTCTTCCCTGGAGGAGCCAAGAACTCAGGGCCCCTCTCCCCAATGAGCCCCCAGAGAAAAGCAGTCAATCCTCCCATCTGCCCGGTCTCTAGCCACACTCCATGCCCACCCGGCCTGAGACCAAGCTTTTCTATCTCTGGCACCCGACTCGGTGTGGATTCTCCAAGCCCAGCAGATCCCTGTGGCGCACTCCCACACCATGCTTCCCAGGGGAGGAAGGGGAGTCTCCCCAGATCTGCCGCTGGTTGGGTCTCTGCTGGAGGAGCAGTGGCGCAACTGTGCTGTGGATCATGGTTTATGACAACCCCGAGCTGAGAGCCCGCACCTCAGCTCCATCTCTGCAGCCGGCTTCCCCACTCCCATACCTGGGAGCTCTGCCTCACTCAGGCACCCCTGGTCTTTCTGTGACCCTGAGGGTCCTGAGACCACACTGTCCCGTGAAGTTTCCTCCCCCCGCTTAGCCACTGGAGCAACGTCCCTCAGCAGAGCAGGCTTCTAAAAGTTCCGATTTTGTGCTCCGCTGCTCTATCACTTGCTGGTAGCGGCTGACGGAGGCCCCCTCCCCCGCCGTCTATCCTCCCGAATATCACCTCGGATTCCCTTCTCCACACGTCCTACCTTCCAGAAAGTGGTCGCTTTTCTGTTCAGACAGTTGTTGCTATTCTTTTCTTTGATCTCCTGTTGAATTTGTAGGTGTTCAGAATGGTTTGATCCCTATCCAGCTGAATTCCTGGGACCAGTTGAAACCCAGGTCTCCTACTCCTCTGCCATCTTGATCCACTCCCCCCATTGTGCCTTTGATTTACATTTCTCTAATGATTAATAATGCTAAAAATCTTTACATGTGTTTATTGGCCATTTTATATTTTCTTTGGAGAAAAGTTTGAATATTTAGCTCATTTTTCATTAGTATTTTTTCTTTGTATTATTGAGTTTTAAGGGTTGTTTTTTCTGGGTGCTAGTTATATATAGGATGTGTGATCTGCAAATAATTCCTTTCATTTTATAGGTTGTCTTTTCATTTTCTTGTTAGTGACCTTTGAAGCACAAAAGCTTTTATTTTGATGAAGTCTTACTTATCTATTTTTAATTTGGTTGTTTATGCTTTATGTCTTTTATCAAGAAATAACTGTCCAACACATGGTCTTTAAGATCTGCATCCTTGTTTTCTTGTACAAAATTTTATAGTTTTAGCTCTTAGACTTAGATCTTTGATTCATTTTCAGCTAATGTTTGTATATGGTGTGAAATAAGGATCCAACTCCATTTTCCTGCATGTGGAAACGAAATTGTTTCAACAGCATTTGTCAAAAAGACTATACCTTATCCCTGAACTATTTTGGCACCCATGTCAAAAATTGATCAAAATGAATGGGTTTATTTCTGGACTATCAGTTGTGGTCCATTAATTTATGTCTATCCTCATGATTGTACCACAGTCTTGGTTATGATAATTTTTTGGTAAGTTTTGAAATTCAGAAATCCTGATTCCTCCAAATTTCTTCTTCCTTTTCAAGATATTTTTGGCTAATCTGGATCTCTTAATTTTCACAAGAATATTAGGGCAACAAGTCAATTTCTTAAAAGAATAACCTCATATTTTATTAACAATTATCTTTAAACTGTAGAACAATTTGGGGAGTGTTGCCATCTTAATAACTGTTCCAATTCATGAACACAAATGTCTTTCAATTTATTTAGATTTTATTTAATTTCTTGACTTACACAATTGTTTTGTAGTTTTAGTGAACAAATTTTGCACTTTTGTTAAATATATTTCAAAATATTTTAAATTGTGAATAGTATTGTTTTTTAACATAAATTTTCAAATTATTCATGGCTAGTGAATTAAAAATTGATTTTTCTATATTGATTTTTCTCCTGCAATTTGCTAAACTGTTTATCAACTTTTATAGTTTTAAGAGTATTTCTTTAGATTTTCTGTATACAGAATAATCTCATCTGTGGATAGAGATAGTTTTACTTCTTACTTTTCAATATGGATGTATTTTATCTCTTTTTTTACCTAATATTCTTCCTTGTCTCTAGTAACACTGTTTTTCTTAATATGTTTTTTTGTCTCATGTTAGTATAATTACTCCACCATTCTTCTTCTTCTTTCTTCTTTTGAAGGGCAGAGTATACCCAGTGTAGATTTTTTTTTGTTTTATTTAAATTCCAGTTAGTTAACATACAGTACAACATTAGTTTCATGTGTAGAATTTAGTGATTCATCACTTCCATGCAACACCCAGTGCTCCACTTCTCTTTTGATTACTGTTTGCATGATAAATATATATATATATATATATATATTTATCCTTTTACGTTCAACCTGTTTGTATTTTTTAATCTAAAATTTTTCTCTTAGGACAACACATAGTTGAATCATTTTTCAATTTATTCTGTCAATTTATACCTTTTGATTGAGGTGTTTAATCTGTTTACATTTAATGAATTACTGAGTTAAGACCTACATTTTTCATTTTTTTATTTCTTTTCTACATGTCTTATGTCTTCTTTATTACTTTATTCCTCCATTGCTGCCCTAATTTTTGTTAAATAAATATTTTCCAGTGCATCATTTTAATTCTTTTGTTATTTATTTTATTATATTTTTAAGTCATTTTCTTAAAGGTTAACCTAGGAATTACAATTAACAATTTAACTTTTAAAATCTAGTTCTAATTAATACAAGCATAATTTCAATAATATACAAAAACTTTGCTTCTAGATAGTTCTATTCTTTCTCCCTTCCATTTTGCTGTTATGTCATAGAAATTATGTCTTTATGCATTGTGTGTCAATGAAATGATTTATAATTATTGCTGTAAGAAGCTTTATTTCAAATTAGGAGAAAAGGTTACAAATGAAAAATTAATTATGCTATCTTTTATATTTATCTATGTATTTATTTTACTAGTTTTTTTTTAATATATGGATTTGTGTTGTTCTCTAATGCCCACTTATTTCAATTTGAAGACATCCTTTTATTATTTTTTGTAGGGCAGAATTTCTAGCAATAGAATTTCTCATTTTGTTTAAAAAATCTGGGAATGTCTTAATTTCTTGTTGTTAAATGGCACTTTTTTGGGGATAAAGAGTTCTTGAAGTATTTTTTTTTTCTTTCAACAATTTGAATATATCACCCCACTGCCCCCTGGACTTCATAGCTTCTGATGGGAAATTAGCTGTAAATCTTACTAAATATTCTTTATAAGAATCAGCCCCATTTCTCTTGCTACTTTCAAGTTATCTCTGTCTTTGTATTTCAAGAGCTGATTATGTTGTGTATGGGTGTTTATCAGTTTATTGAGATTCTAAAATGTGTGCATTAATGTATTTTACCAAATTTGGGGGTGGTTTTGGTGATCATTTCTTCAAATATTATTTTTTCCCCTTTCACTCTTTCCTCTGGATTTAAGATTCCCATTATGCATATATTGGTCTTTCTGGTGGTATGCCACAGGTCTCTGAAACTCTGTTTATCTTTTTTTGTTTCTGTTTTAATTCCAGTTATTTAATATACAGTATTATATTAGTTTCAGGTATACAATATAATAATTTAACACTTCTTTACTTCATCTTCTGCTTATCACAACTGCACTCCTTAACCCCTGTCACATATTTAACACACCCTCAAACCCACCACCCCTCTGGTAACCATCAGTTTGTTCTCCATAGTTAAGAATGTCTTTCTTGGTTTGCCTTTATCACTCTTTTTATTCCCCTTAACTCATTTATTTATTTTCCTAAATTAAACATATTAGTGAGATCATACAGTGTCTGCTTTTCTCTGGCTGACTTATTTTGCTTAGCATAATATTCTCTAGCAAATATTTATGCACCCAACATAGGAGCACCCAAATAGATGAAGCAATTAATAACAAATGTAAAGGGAATAATTGATGATAAAAATAGTAAGGGTCTTTAAACACACATATCAATGGACAGATTATCTAAACAGAAAATAAACAAGGAAACAATGGTTTTGAATGATACACTAGAACAGATGGATTTAAAAGATATATTCAGAACATTGTAATCTAAATCTGTAGATTGCTTTGGATAGTACAGATATTTTAACAATATTTGTTCTTCCAATCCATGACCACAGAATAGCTTTCCATTTCTTTTTGTGGTCTTCAACTTTTTTCTTTAATCTGTCCATTGATATAAGTGTGTTTAAAGACCCTTACTATTATTACCATCAATTGTTCCCTTTATGTTTGTTATTAACTGCTTTATCTATTTGGGTGCTTCTATGTTGGGTGCATAAATATTTGCAATTGTTATATATTCTGTTGAACTGTCCCTTTTATTTTTATTTAGTGGCCTTCTCTGTCTCTTGTTACAGTCTTTTTTAAAGTATATTTTGTCCTGGGGCGCCTGGGTGGCTCAGTTGGTTAAGCGACCTTTTCTTGGTTCCAGCTCAGGTTGTGATCTCAGGGTCATGGGATCAAGCCCCACACTGGGCTCCATGCTTAGCTTGGAGTCTGCTTGGGACTCTCTCCCTATCCTTCTGCCCCTTCTTCCTGCTCTCTCTCTCTCTGTCTCCCTCTAAAATAAGTAAATAAATCTTAAAAAAAAAAATAAAGTATATTTTGTCCTGTATAATTATTGCCACTTTGACGTTCTTTTTACATCCATTTGCATGATAAATAAATCTTTCTCCATCCCCTCACTCTCAATATGCAGGTGTCTTTAGGTCTAAAATGAATCTCTTTTAGGCAGCATATAGTTTTTTTTTTTTTCATAATTCTGTCACCCTATATCTTTTGATTGGAGCATTTCATTCATTTATAGTAATGTAATTATTGATAGATTGTTTTTATTGCCATTTTAATACTTGTTTTTTTTGTTGTTTCTGAAGTTTTTCTCTGATCCTTGTTTTCGTTTTCTTTCTTTCATGGATTTCTGGTTTTCTTTAGTGATATATTTGGATTTCTTTCTCTTTATTCTTTGCATATTAGTGGTTTTCATTATCTTTACTATCAAGTTTGTATATAACCTCTTCTGTATATGTGAGTCTATATTACATTGATGGTCACCTAAGTTTGAACCCCTATTTACTCTTCCCCCCATATTTTAGGTATATGGTATCATACTTTATATCCTTTATTTTGAGTTTCCAGCAAGTCATAATCTTTTTGCTGTTAGAGGGTCTTTCTTTGATGTTGATGGCTGCTGATTGATCAAGATGGTGGTTGCTGAAGTTTAGGGTGGCTGTTGCAATTTCTTAAAATAATAATGAAGTTTGCTGCATCAATTGACTCTTCCTTTTATTTGAACACTTAGAAGTCCTTGTACAGTTGATTGACCTAATTATAGTATTGCTATGTCTCAGGGAATAGGGAAACACAAAGAGAGGGAGGGTCATGGAGAAAGATCACTGATCACAGATCACCATAACAAATAGAATAATAATGAAAAAGTTTCAAATATTTTGAGAATTACCAAAATCTGACAAAGAAATACAAAGTGAGTAAATGTTGTTGGAAAAATGGCACTGATAGACTTGTGTGACACAAGGTTGCCCCAAACCTTCAATTTGTAAAAAATGCAATACCTGGGCGCCTGGGTGGCTCAGTTGGTTAAGTGACTGCCTTCAGCTCAGGTCATGATCCTGGAGTCCCGGAATCGAGTCCCACATCAGGCTCCCTGCTCGGCAGGGAGTCTGCTTCTCCCTCTGACCCTCCTCCCTCTCATGCTCTCTGTCTCTCATTCTCTCTCTCTCAAATAAATAAATAAAATCTTAAAAAAAATGCAATACCTATGTAGTGCAATAAAGTGATGTATGCCTGAACACTTGGATATACAGCTATAAAGGTATAGATATAAATAGATGGGTATACATTTTCTCAAGCTTTTCAAGCATTGCATATCTTCTGTTTTCAAAGTTAATTTGTTAACATGCTTCTAATGAATATTGTAACCAACATTTTGGATAGCACCTAGAATTACTAGTATAATAATCAAACAGTTTAAAAGAATTTTCCTCTTGTATTAGATTCTTATTTATGCTGTGACAAATTACCACAAGTTTAGTGCCTTAAAACAGCATAAATTTGTTATTTTACAGTTCTGGAGGGCAGATATCTGAATAAAATCAAAGCATTGGTGGGACTGTGTTGCATTCTGGAAGCTTTAGAGAAGAATCCATTTTCTTGTTTTGCCAGTTTCTAGAGGCTGCCAGAATTCCTTGACTCATTACCCCTCTCCATTTTTAAAGTCAGCAAGTCCTGGTTGAGTTCTTACAATGTAATCTCTCTGGTTTTGAATCTACTTTTTCCTTCTTCCCGGATTAATGACCTTATGACTACATTGGGTCTACTAGGAAAATCCAGATGGTTTCTTTATCTTAATATCATGTGATTAGCCATCTTAATTCCACCCTCAAATGTATTTACCTCTTGCTATGTAACATAACATATATAAAGATTTCAAGGATTAGGATTTAGACATTTTGGTGTATTCTGCCTACCACACAATATTTTACTTTTTGAAAAGCAACTTTTAATACTATAACTATGCTTAAAAGATCTCTAAACATATTTTTAATAAAGGAGTTTCAACAGCTTTGACCTTTGAGATATATCCAAGAAAGTCAAGAACTATCTTGGAAATTAAAGTAATTTCTGACGTACTAGGTTCATTCAGGTTTTTAGGATACTAAATTCTGGTCAACTTTAAGTGACTCATTCCACAAGTTAGAATCTGACTTGATGTAAAAATATTTCCTTGTTTTCTCATTTCAAATTATAGATAAACATTCATCTTCCTTCTTAGTAAAGACCCATTTATACTCTTAAAATCTCAGTTTCTCATTTGCAAGATATAAATACCAAAAGCAACTACCTCATAGAATGTGGTGAGGATTTAATGAATTAATGCATACAAAGGATTTAGCACTGCCCTTTGGACATCATAGATGTTTAATATTACACTGATATAATAATAGCATTATTATTTTCCCATTTTTATTATTTTCTGCATGCAAATTTTACTGGAGGCCTTCTTAGCCTTAAGATAAAACTCATTTTTATTCCAAATAGATAAGTAAGAGTTGTCCCTTGTTTTCATTAATCTATGAAATTTTCTATGAATTTGAGATGAACCATGAGAGACCATGGACTCTGAGAAATAAACTGAGGGTTCTAGAGGGGAAGGGGCTGGGAGGATGGGTTAGCCTGGTGATGGGTATTAAAGAGGGCACATACTGAATGGAGCACTGGGTGTTATATGCAAACAATGAATCATGGAACACTACATCAAAAACTAATGATGTAATGCATGGTGATTAACATAATAAAAAAATAATTTGAAAAATAAAGGTGCATTTGTAATTCTGTTTTTTTTTTTTTAAGATTTTATTTATTTATTTGAGACAGAGAGAATGAGAGACAGAGAGCATGAGAGGGAGGAGGGTCAGAGGGAGAAGCAGACTCCCTGCCAAGCAGGGAGCCCAATGCAGGACTCCAGGATCATGACCTGAGCCGAAGGCAATCGCTTAACCAACTGAGCCACCCAGGTGCCCTGTAATTCTGTTCTTTAATCATTGTCAGTATCTTAAGGCATATAAATCTTTTTTTTTTAAGATTTTATTTATTTATTTGAGACAGAGAGAATGAGAGAGAGAGCAGATGAGAGGGGGGAGGGTCAGAGGGAGAAGCAGGCTCCCTGCCGAGCAGGGAGCCCAATGCGGGACTCGATCCAGGGACTCCAGGATCATGACCTGAGCCAAAGGCAGTCGCTCAACCAACTGAGCCACCCAGGCGCCCTTAAGGCATATAAATCTTAAGTTAAAAAACATGAGAGATACTTTTTGGTGAGTGTATCAAAGAAGTTTATAACTGTTAAATATGGTTTGAACCCTCTATTGTCATAACTAAGTACAGTTTGACCTTTAAATTTAACTAAGCTAATTTGTCTGTTAATGTCTAAACTTAAAAATGATAAGCTAGATAGCAAGATTTAATGTGCATATTTTGCATATTTTAAAATATAAGCAAGGTCTGGTTGGACATTACTAGATGTATGCATATAAATCTATGGTTATAGCTTCTCTGTCTCATCCCCATATATGCTTTATTAAAATTATAGGGGCATTCTTCTTTTACTGTTTATTTTTTCATCTTTAAGTTTTTATGTGTAGACTCCCTATAAATAATCTCAACTTGACAGTTATAAGGAGAACTATCATTTTAAAAATCAGGCAGCAACATTTGCATTTTAACATCCACAAGAATGCTATATTGTGCCTGTATTAAGAATCTGACACTAAACATTAAATATAGCATTTCCTTTCTTATCTCATCCTTTGATAATTTTTAGTGTATGAGATGCAAAACATCTAAATTTATTATTTTTGCCCTAATAAAGTATTTATTACATATCCAAATTAAGGTATTTATTAAATTCCTTGAAGTCATATGACACACAGCTAATTTCAAACTAAATTCTCTGGATCTTGTAGATTTATGTATAACATTATGATAATCCATCTTCTATTCCTTAAAAAAAGACAAGATGAACTTATAAATTAATACAGATGCATGGATTATCATAATTTCATAAAGACAAAGAGAATGCTTACAATTGTGGCACATGGCTTGTTTGACATTTCTTGAAGCTAAACAATTTATTACCTTTTACACAGACAACTCAGAGGTAGTGAACATTACTGAAAAAAATGACATTTTCTCAAAGCTTTGTAGTTTATTCCTCAAAGACAGAGTGGAGAATATGGCTGTGTTGTCACTTTCCCAACAGATTGCACATTGGCATAAAAAAAAAATTAGCCCTTTTTAAATGTGATACAGGTATTGCTTTTTCATGATAAGAATACATATGAACAGCTTTGCATTGAAGGGGGGATGAGAGTACATAAATAGAAAAGTGAGATCATAATAACTTGGATCTATAGTTAGATTACAAAGGCTCAAAACACTGAGGAGCCAATAATGCACTCTGAATAAGCCCTATATTTTTTCAGTTACATAAATTTTCCATTTAATTTATATAAATTATATATATTTCAATGATGTACATTATACAATTTATTTTATTCATAAAATTGTATCCAAAATATTGCTAAAATTTATCACCCCCAATTCTAACATACAGTGATATTGTTTCCTTTAGATTCTGTATTTTGATAGTGCTACTAATTTAACACAATTATGTTTCATCATGGAAGGGGGAGAAATATAAGAAGAAAACATTTATATCATATAATTTTATTTTAATATCAAAAGTTATTTTTTACTATCTATAATTTTACCACTGAAATAATCATTTTGTATTTGTTTTTATTTAATTAAATGATTTTTAAATTGGAAGTGCAATAGTTACATATACTACATATCTAATACTATATTGTTGTGAATTTTTATTATTTTCAAATAATTTTTTATAACTGGTACATTTATCAAAACTAAGACAGCAACACTGTTAAAACACAACTATAGACACTATTGAAATTAAACCAGCTTTTCCAATGATATTCTTTCTCAATTGCAGAACCCAATTCAGGACACCACATTGCATTTAGTTGTCATGTCTTCTTTGTCTTTAGAATCTGTGACAATGTCTCATGAATTTGACACTTTTGAAGATTATTAGTCAGAGGTATTTTCTAGAATGTCACTCAATTTGTGTTTGTCTGGGTTTGTCTGACTATTAGACTGTGGTTATGGGTTTTGTGAAGGAATAATAGAAGTGTAAAATACTTTCCTTGTTACATTATATCAGAGGGTACATAATATCTATATGACATCACCAGGGATATTATCCTTGAACACTTGCTTAAGGTAATTTCTGTCAGCTTTCTCCACTGTAAAGTTGCTCTTTTTCTCTTTCCATATTCTATCCTTTAGACTCAAGTCTCTAAGTCTGATTGATAGATAGATGATAGAGATGATGGAGAGATAGATAGATGATAGATAGATGATAGATAATAGATAGGTAGATAGATTTTTATCCACTTTATTGGGATATAATTTACATACCATAAAATATACCCATTTAAATTATACAATTTGGTAGGTTTTAGTGTATTCATAGAGTTGTACAACCATCACCACAAACTAACTTTGGAACATTTTTGTCACACCAGAAACCCTATACACATTAGCAGTCATCCCTGATTACACCAACTCCCCTTGCTATAGGCAACCATTAATTTACTATCTGTCCTTATTTGTTTGCCTGCTCTGAACAGTTATTATAAATGGAATTATTTATTTATGGTGTTCTGTAATTGTCATCTTTCACATAGCATACTTTCAACGTTTAGCCCTATTATATAGCATGTATATCAGTACTTCAAATCCTGTTTGCTTTTTTTTTCAATTGTGGTAAAAAAATGACATAAAACATACCATCTTAACCATTTTTAATTTTACAGTTCAGGTCAGTAGTGTTTTATTGATGAATATACTCATTGTATGAGTATACCACATATTGTTTAGCCAGTCCTTGCTCAATGGCTATTTAAGACGTGGAAAGCCACCAAGGAAAACCGCCAGAGGAAAAAAAAAAACGAAAAAACTGGTTTTCACTGATTTCCACTGAGTCCATCCCCCACCACAGGGGGTCAGGGCAACTCTGCCCAAACAGGGTTGCCTGAGTAACAGCATGGCAGGCCCCTCCTACAGAAGACAGGCTGAGAAAACAAGAGACCAGCAACCCTAACGTCCCTAGAAAACAGGTGCATCTTGCTTGGGTTCGGTCAATAATTTGGACTCTAAACATTTCCTCAACAACCCATCAACAGAATGACCAAGAGGAGGAATCCCCAAAATAGAAAAGACTCAGAGATTATAACTTATGCCACAGATTTACAAATGGATGCTAATATAACCAAGATGTCAGAGATGGAATTCAAGCACGCAACTGTGAAGACAAGAGCTAGAATGGAGAAATCAATTAATGGCAACATAGAGTCTCTAAGGGCAGAAATGAAAGCTGAATTGGCAGAACTTAAAAATGCTATCAATGAAATCCAATCTAATCTAAATAATCTAACAGCTAGGGTCAGTGAGGCAGAAGAACGAAAAAGTGACCTGGAAGACAATTTAATAGATAAAAAGAGAAATGAGGAGGCTGGGGAAAAACAACTCAGAATCCATGAAAATAGATTCAGAGAAAAAAGTGACACCAAGAAGCATTCCAATATCAGAATAATTGGAATCCTGGAGGGAATGGAGAGAGAGAGAGAGGACTAGAAGAAGTTTTGAGCAAAATGTAGCTGAGAACTTCCCTAATCTGGGGAATGAAACAAACATTCATGTCCTAGGGGCAGAGAGGACCCCACCCAAGATCAAAGAAAACAGGCCAACACCCCGGCATGTAATAGTAAAACTTGCAAATCTTAGAACCAAGGAAACCATCTTAAGGGCAGTTAGGTGGAAGAGATTCCTTACGTACAGAAGGAAGAACATCAGAATAATGTCAGACCTATCCACAGAGACCTGGCAAGCCAGAAAGGCCTGGCAAGACATATTCAGGGTACTAAACGAGAAGAACATGCAGCCAAGAATACTTTATCTGGCAAGGTTGTCATTTAGAATGGATGGAGAGATGCAGAGTTTCCAAGACCAGCAGAAACTGAAAGAATATGTGACCATTAAGCCGGACCTGCAAGACATATTAGGGGGGGGGGGGTGTCTATAAAAGGAGAAAGACCCGAAGAGTGATATACAGCAGAAATTTACAGGGACAATCTATAAAAAAAGTCTTCACAGGCAACATGATGAAAATTAATTCATACCTTTCAATAATCACTCTCAACGTGAATGGCCCAAACACTCCCATAAAATGGCACAATGTTGAAGATTGGATAAAAAGGCAAGACCCATCCATATACTGTCTACAAGAGACTCATTCTGAACCTAAAGATATATCCAGACTAAAAGTGAAGGGATGGAGATCCATCTTCCATGCCAGCAGACCTCAAAAGAAAGCTGAGGTAGCAATTCTTATATCAGACAAATTAGATTTTACACTGAAGTCTGTAGTTAGAGACACAGAAGGACACTATATCATTCTTAAAGGGTCTATCCAACAAGAAGATCTAATAATTGTAAATAACTATGCCCCCAACATGGGAGCAGCCATCTACATAAGCCAACTGTTAACCAAAATAAAGAGTCATATTGATAACAATATGCTAATTGTAGGAGACCTCAATACTCCACTCTCAGCAATAGACAGATCAACTAAGCAGAAAATCAATAAAGAAACAAGAGCTTTGAATGATACAGTGGACCAGATGGACCTCATAGATATATACAGAACATTGCACCCTAAAACAACAGAATACTCATTCTTCTCGAGTGCACATGGAACTTTTTCCAGAATAGACCACATACTGGGTCACAAATCAGGTCTCAACCGATACCAAAAGATTGAGATTATTCTCTGCATATTCTCAGACCACAATGCTTTAAAACTGGAACTCAATCACAAGAAAAAATTTGGCAGAAATTCAAACACTTGGAAGCTAAGAACCCCTCTGCTCAAGAAAGTTTGGGTCAACCAGGAAATCAAAGAACTTAAACAATTCATGGAAATCAATGAGAACGAAAACACATCGGTCCAAAACCTATAAGGCAGTCCTAAGGGGGAAAGACATAGCCATCCAAGCCTCATTCAAAAAAATAGAAAAATCCAGAATTCATCAACTAACTCTACACCTTAAAGAACTAGAGAAAAAGCAACAAATGATGCCTAAGACACGCATTAGAAGAGAAATAATTAAGATTAGAGCAGAGATCAATGAACTAGAAACCAGAAAGAGAGTAGATCAGATCAACGAAACTGGAAGTTGGTTCTTTGAAAGAATTAATAGATCAATAAACCCCTGGCCAGACTTATCCAAAAGAAAAGAGAAAAGATCCAAATTAATAAAATTATGAATGAAAGGGGAGAGAACATGACTAACACCAAGGAAATAGAAACAATTATTAGAAATTATTATCAACAACTATGTGCCAATAAACTGAGCAATCTGGATGAAATGGATGCCTACCTGGAAACCTATAAGCTGCCAAGACTGAAACAGGAAGAAATTGACAAACTGAATAGGCCAATAACCAGTAACGAGATTGAAGCAGTGATCCAAAACCTCCCAAAAAACAAGAGTCCAGGGCCTGATGGATTCCCTGGGGAATTCTACCAAACATTCAAAGAAGAAATAATACCTATTCTACTGAAGCTGTTTCAAAAAATAGAAACAGAAGGAAAATTTACAAACTCAAATTATGAGGCTAGGATTACCTTAATCCCCAAACCAGGCAAAGACCCCATCAGAAAGGAGAAATTCAGACCGATATCCCTGATGAATATTGATTCCAAAATCCTCAACAAAGTCCTAGCTAATAGGATCCAACAATACATTAAAAGGATCATCCACCACGACCAAGTGGGATTTATCCCTGGGATACAAGGGTGGTTCAACATATGCAATTCAATCAATGTATTAAAACACATTAATAAGAGGAGGGAGAAGAACCATATGATCCTTTCAATTGATGCAGAAAAAGCATTTGACAAAATACAACATCCTTTCCTGATTAAAATTCTTCAGAGTATAGGGATAGAGGGAACATTCCTCGAGTTCATAAAATCCATCTATGAAAAACCCACAGTGAATATCATCCTCAATGGGGAAAAATTGAGAGACTTTGCCTTAAGATCAGGGACACGTCAAGGATGCCCACTCTCACCACTATTGTTCAACATAGTACTTGAAGTCCTAGCAACAGCAATCAGACAACAAAAGAAATAAAATGTATTCAAATTGGCAAAGAATTCAAACTCTCTCTCTTTGCAGATGACATGATACTTTATGTGGAAAACCCAAAAGACTCCACCCCCAAATTACTAGAACTCATACAGAAATTCAGTAATGTGGCAGGATACAAAATCAATGCACAGAAATCAGGTGATTTCTTATACACTAACAACACAACTGTAGAAACAGAAATTAAAGAAACAATTCCATTTACAATAGCACCAAAAACCATAAGATACCTTGGAATAAGCCTAACCTAAGCGGTAAACATTGTTAAAATGTCTATGCTACCCAGAGTAATCTATACCTTCAATGCCATCCCAATCAAAATTCCAATGACATTTTTTAAAGTGCTGGAACAAACAATTCTAAAATTTGTATGGAATCAGAAAAGACCCCAAATCACCAAGGAGATGTTGAAAAAGAAAAACAAAGCTGGGGGCATCACTTTGCCCGATTTCAAGCTATATTACAAAGCAGTGATCACCAAGGCAGCATGGTACTGGCACAAAAACTGACATTTAGACCAATGGAACAGAATAGAGAGGCCAGATATGGAACCTCAACTCTATGGTCAAACAATCTTTGACAAAGCAGGAAAAAACATGCAACGGAAAAAAGACAGTCTCTTCAATAAATGGTGCTGGGGAAATTGGACAGCCACATGCAGAAGAATGAAACTTGACCATTCTCTTACCACCATACACAAAGATAAACTCAAAATGGATGAAAGACCTCGATGGGAGACGGGAATCCATCAAAATCCTAGAGGAGAACATAGGCAGTAACCTTTTTGACATCAGCCACAGCAACTTCTTTCAAGATACATCTTTAAAAGCTAGTGAACTTTTGGGACTTCATCAAGAGAAAAAGCTTCTGCACAGCAAAGGAGACAGTCAACAAAACAAAGAGGCAACCCACAGAATGGGAGAAGATATTTGCAAATGACACTACAGAGAAAGGGCTGGTATCCAAGATCTATAAAGAACTTCTCAAACTCAACAGCCAAAAAACAAATAATCAAGTCAAAAAATGGGCAGAAGATATGAAAAGACACTTCTCCAAAGAAGACATACAAATGGCTAACAGACACATGAAAAAATGTTCATCATCATTAGCCATCAGGGAAATCCAAATCAAAACCACAATGAGATAGCACCTTACACCAGTTAGAATGGCAAAATTGGACAGGGAAAGAAACAACAAATGTTGGAGAGGTTGTGGAGAAAGGGGAACCCTCTTACACTGTTGGTGGGAATGCAAGTTTGTATAGCCACTTTGGAAAACAGTGTGGAGGTGCCCCAAAAATTTAAAAATAGAGCTACCCTATGACCCAGCAATTGCACTCCTGGGTATTTACCCCAAAGACACATATGTAGTGAAAAGAAGGGCCAAATGCACCCCAATGTTCATAGCAGCAATGTCTGCAATAGCCAAACTGTGGGACGAACCTAGATGCCCTTCAACAGATGAATGGATAAAGAAGATGTGGTCCATATATATAATGGAATATTACTCAGCCTTCAGAAAGGATGAATACCCAACTTTTACATCAACATGGATGGGACTGGAGGAGATTATGCTAAGTGAAATAAGTCAAGCAGAGAAAGTCAATTATCATATGGTTTCACTTATTTGTGGAACATAAGGAATAGTATGGAGGACATTAGGAGAAGGAAGGGAAAAATGAAGCGGGGGGGAATCGGAGGGAACGATGAACCATGAGAGACTATGGACCCTGAGAAACAAACAGGGTTTTACAGGGGGTGGGGGGATTCGTTAGCCCAGTGATGGGTATTAAGGAGGGCACGTACTGCATGGAGCACTGGGTGTTATACGAAAACAATGGATCATGGATCACCACATCAAAAACTAATGATGTATTGTATGGTGACTAACATAACATAATAAAAATAAAAATAAAATAAAATAAAATAAACTTACATTTATCTAATGCTGGGTTTTCTTCTACACTATGATATTTTGAGCCTGAAAATTATTTGTTTTGTGGGGCTCTCCTGTACATTGTAGGATGTTAAGCAGCATCCTCAGCCTCTATTTTCTATCAGGTGATAACAGTAGTAACCATCTCCACATCCTTAGTTGTGAAAAACAAAAATTTATCTAGACATTACTTCATGTCCCCTTGGGGGTCAAAGTTACTTTCTGTTGAGATCACTGATCAAATATCCTTTCATCTTTTATTTGAGCTAATACAAGACAGAATGCAGTTTTCTAATACTTTTATAAAATATTAAATATTTCAGTACTCAATTATGCATACTTTTGCACCACAGAAAAAGCAGTATGGAAAAGGTAATGTTTTCAAATATTTGTAGTTGTAAATGATATTTTAAAATCTTCATTATTAAAAAAAAAGAGTATAATTGTTGTTTAGTAATAGTTATGTCACCAACTTTGGTTTTCTTTTTCAATACTCCTCTGGCTATTCAGGGTCTTTTCTGGTTCCATACAAATTTTAGGATTGTTTGTTCCAGCTCTGTGAAAAATGTCGATGATATTTTGATAGGGATTGCATTGACTATGTAGATCGCTCTAGGTAGCATAGATATTTTAACAATATTTGTTCTTCCAATCCATGAACATGGAATGGTTTTCCATTTCTTTTTGTCTTCCTCAATGTCTTTCATAAGTGTTCTGTAGTTTCTAGAGTACAGATCCTTTACCTCTTTGGTTAGGTTTATTCCTAGGTATATTATGGTTTTTCATACAAATGTAAATGGGATCAATTCCTTAATTTCTCTTTCTTCTGTCACATTGTTAGTGTATAGAAATGCAACTGAATTCTGTGCATTGATTTTATATCCTGCAATGTTGCTGAATTCTTGTATGAATTCTAGCAATTTTGGAGTAGAGTTCTTTGGGTTTTCCACATAGTGTATCATGTCATCTGTGAAGATTGAGTGTTTGACTTCTTCTTTGCAAATTTAAATTCATTTTATTTATTTTTGTTGTCTGAGGCTAGTACTTCTAGTACTATGTTGAAAAACAGTGGTGAGAGTTTACATTCCTGTTGTGTTTCTGACCTTAGGGGAAAAGCTCTGTTTTTCCCCATTGAGAATGATACTCACTCATTGATACGCTACTATAAGAGTTTCATTTTAGACCCTAAGTAACCTGCAGATTGAAAGTGAGAGCGTACGGCGCCTGGGTGGCTTAGTTAGTTAAGCATCTGCCTTCAGCTCAGGTCATGATCCCAGGGTCCTGGGATTGAGTCCCGCATTGGGCTCCCTGCTCTGTGGGGAGCCTGCTTCTCCCTCTCCTCCCCACTTGTGCTCTCTATCTCACTATCTCTGTCTCTCTCTCCTAAATAAATAAAATCTAAAAAAAAAAAAAGAAGAAAGTGAGAGGGTAGAGAAATATTAATTATGCTAAAGAATGTCAAAAGAAAGCCAAAGTATCTATACTTATATCAGACAAACTAGATTTTAAGCAAAAGACTTTAGAAGAGAAAGGCAAGATGGCAGAGGAGTAGGGGACCCCATTTCAACTGGTCCCTTGAATTTAGCTGGATATCTACCAAAAAATTCTAAACATCCATGAAATCAGCCTGAGATTGAAGAGTATATATCTGGATCTCTACAAGCAGAAAAACACTGCCTGTTGAGAGGTAGGGAGGGCAGAGTCATGTATCTGTGGGAAGATATTGGAAGATAAACGGAACGGGGAGGGAGCATCCATAAGCTGGCTCCTGAAAAGTGATATAACACTGGAGCACAAAAGTGTTCTGCACCAGAGACTGAGCAAAAACTCGCAGAGCAGTGGTGGCCAGGAAAGGGCTTTAGAGCAGCAGTCAGGCAGGATCCAGGAGCTGCGGCTGCTCATGGTTTTAGAAGTACAAAGGGCAAGGACACGCCCAGGTCTGTGGGACGACATCTGAGAGTCACTGTGGGTGCGCACCACAGGAGGTGGTGGTTTTCAATGGTGCATAAGAAAGGAGACTATGTTCTGGAGGGTTTAGTGAAGAGAAAAGACTGTGATTTCTCTGCTCTGGGACAGAAGTTTGGGTGCGGCGATTTTTGCTATGACCCTCGGAAGAAGCGTGGAAAGCCACTAGAGAACAAAAGCTCAAAAAACCGGTTTCCACAGAGTCCAGCCCCCTGACAGGGTTGCCTGAGAAAAAACGTGGCAGTCCCCTCTCCCAGAAGACAGGCTAGAAGAACAAGAGGATGACAACCTTATGGTCTCCATAAAACTGTAAAATCCCAACACCAGAAATAGTATATTGAGCTCCCTCCCTCAACAGAATGACTAGGAGGAGGAACTCCCAACAAAGAAAAGAACCAGAGACAATGGCCTCTGCCACAGACATAATGGATATGGATATAAGCAAGATGTCAGAAATAGACTTTAGGGTAGCAATTATGAAGTCAATATCTAGGCTTGAGAAAACCATTAGCGACAATATAGAATCTTTAAGGGCAGAAATGAGAGCTAATCAGGCCAAACTTAAAAATGCTATGAATGAGATGCAGTCTAAACTGGATACTCTAACAGCCAGAGTAAATAAGGCAGAAAAATTAATTAGTGATCTAGGAGATGAGCTGATAGAAAGGAAGGAAGTGAAGGAGGATAAGGATAAACAGCTAGAACCCCAGGGGATCAGACCTAGAGAGATTGATGATGCCATGAAATGTTCCAATGTCAGAATTATTGGGATCCCTTAAGGAGGTGGAGAGAGAGAGGGGACTAGAAGGTATATTTGATCAAATCATAGCTGAGAACTTCCCTAATCTGGGGAAGGAAACCAGCATTCATATCCAAGAGGCAGAGAGGACCCCCTCCCAAGATCAATATAATAGACCAACACACCGGCATATAGTAGTAAATCTTGCAAATCTTAGAGCCAAGGAAGCTATCCTCAAAGCAACTAGGGGAAAAAGATACCTTACGTATGGAAGGAAGAATATCAGAATAACATCAGACCTGTCCACAGAGAACTGGCAAGCCAGAAAGGGCTGGCAAGACATATTTAGGGTACTAAATACGAAGAACATGCATCCAAGAATACTTTACCCAGTAAGGCTGCCATTCAGGACAGAAAGAGAAAGAGATTCCAAGACTGGGAGAAACTGAAAGAATATGTGAACACCAGGCCAGACCTGCGAGAAATTTTAAGGGGGATTCTATAAAGAAGAAAGACCCCAAGAGTAACATAGACCAGAAATTTACAGAGACAATCTATAGAAACAGGGACTTTACAGGCAATATGATGGCACTAAATTCATATCTTCCAATAGTTACCCTCAATGTGAATGACCTAAATGCTCCCATGAATTGGCACAGGGTTGCAGATTGGATAAAAAGATCCATCCATATGCTGTCTACAAGAGACTCATTTTGAAGCCAAAGACACTTGCAGATTGAAAGTGAGGGGATGGATCACAACAGTCAGAATGGCTAAAATTAACAAGTCAGGAAATGACAGATGTTGGTGAGGATGCAGAGAAAGGGGAACCCTGCTACACTGTTGGTGGGAATGCAAGCTGGTGCAGCCACTCTGGAAAACAGTATGGAGGTTCCTCAAAAAGTTGAAAATAGAGATACCCTATGACCCAGCAATCGCACTATTGGGTATTTATCCAAAAGATACAAATGTAGTGATCTGAAGGGGTATGTGCACCCCAATGTTTATAGCAGCAATGTGCACAATAGCCAAACTATGTATGGAAAGAGCCAAGATGTCCATCAACAGATGAATGGATAAAGAAGATGTGGTATATATATATACAATGGAAAATTATGCAGCTATAAAAAAAAAAAAAGAAATCTTACCATTTGCAATGATGTGGATGAAACTAGAGGGTATTATGCTAAGTGAAATAAGTCAATCAGAGAAAGACATGTATCATATGATCTCATTAATATGAGGAATTCTTAATCTCAGGAAACAAACAGGGTTGCTGGAGTGGTGGCGGGTGGGAGGCATAGGGTGGCTGGGCGATAGACACTGGGGAGGGTGTGTGCTATGGTGAGCACTGTAAATTGTGTAAGACTGATGAATCACAGACCTGTACCCCTGAAACAAATAATACATTATATGTTAAAAAGAAGAAGAAGAAGAAGAAGAAGAAGAAGAAGAAGAAGAAGAAGAAGAAGAAGAAGAAGAAAGTAGGAAGGGAAAAATGAAGGGGGGGGGATCAGAGGGTGAGGTGAACCATGAGAGACTATGGATTCTGAGAAACAAACTGAGGGTTGTAGAGGGGTTGGGGGGCTGTGGGATGGGGGGTGGGGGGGATGGGTTAGCCTGATGATGAGTATTAAAGAGGGCACGTATTGAATGGAGTACTGGGTGTTATATGCAAACAATGAATCATGGAACACTACATCAAAAACCAATGATGTAATGTATGGTGATTAACATAAAATAATAAAATAAAATTAAAAAAAGAAAGTGAGGGGATAGAGAACCATCTATCATGGCAATGGACCTCAAAAGAAAGCTGGGGTAGTAATTCCCATATCAGACAAATTAGATTTTAAACCAACAACTGTAGTAAGAGATGTGGAGGGACAGTATATCATACTTAAAGGGTCTATCCAATGAGAAAATCTAACAATTGCAAATATCTATTCTCTCAACATGGGAGCAGCCAATTACACAAGCCAACTAATAACCAAAATAAACATATTGATAACAATAGGTTAATAGTAAGAAACTTCAACAGTCCACTCTCAGCAATGGACAGATCATCTAAGCAGAAGATCAACAAAGAAACAAGAGCTTTGAATGACACATTGAACCAGATGGACTTCATAGATAAATACAGAATATTCCATCCTAAAACAATGGAATACTCATTCTCCTTGAGTGCACATGGAACTTTGTCTGAACAGCAAAGGAAACAGTTAACAAAACTAAGTGACAACCCACAGAATGTGAGAAGATATTTGCAAATGACACTACAGAGAAAGGGCTCGTATCCAAGATCTATAAAGAACTTCTCAAACTCAACACCTAAAAAACAAATAATCAAGTCAAAAAATGGGCAGAAGACATGAACAGACACTTCTCCAAAGAAGACATACAAATGGTTAACAGACATATGAAAAAATGTTCAACATCACTAGCCATCAGGGAAATTAAAATCAAAACCACATTGAGATACCACCTTACACTAATTAGAATGGCAAAAATTAACAAGGCAGGAAACAACAAGTGTTGGTGAGGATGTGGAGAAAGGGGAATCCTCTTACACCATTGGAGGGAATGCAAGCTGGTACAGCCACTCTGGAAAATAGTATGGAGGTTCCTCAAAAAAGTTAAAAATAGAACTATTGTATGACCCAGCAATTGCACTACCAGGTGTTTACCCCAAAGATACAGATGTAGTGAAAAGAAGGGGCACATGCATCCCAAAGTTCATAGCAGCAATGTCCACAATAGTCAAACTGTGGAAGGATCCAAGATGTCTGTCAACAGATGAATGGATACAGAAGGTGTGGTCCATATATACAATGGAATATTACTAAGCCATCAGAAAAGATGAGTACCCACCATTTGCATTGACATGGATGGAACTGTGGGGATTATGCTAAGTGAAATAAGTCAAGTAGAGAAAGACAATTGTCATATGGTTTCACTCATAACATATGGAACATATGGAATACCATGGAGGACCATAGGGGAAGGGAGGGAAACCTGAAGGGGGAGTAATCAGAGAGGGAGGCAAACCATGAAAGACTATGGACTCTGGGAAAAAAACTGAAGGTTTCAGAGGGGAGGGGTTTGGGTGAAAGGGGTAGCACAGTCATGGGTATTGGGGGGGCATGTGTTGTGATGACCACTGGGTGTTGTAGGCAGCTATTGAATCATTCAACACTACATCAAAAACTAATGTTGTACTATATGGTGGCTAACTGAACATAATAAAAAAAATAATAAAAAATAAACAAAAGACTTTAACAAGAGATTAACTAGAGCAGTATATAATAATAAAGGAGTCTATCCAACAAGAAGATCTAAATATTGTATATATTTATGCACCCAACTTGGAGCACCCAAATATATAAATATTTACAAAGAAACTCATCGATAATAATACAAAAATAGTAGGGGCCTTTAACACCCCACTTACATCAATGGGACAGATCATCTAAGCAGAATATAAACAAGGAAACAATGGCTTTCAATGACATACTAGACCAGATGGACTTAACCTATATATTCAGAACATTTCATCCTAAGGCAGCAGAACAAACATTCTTTTTGAGTGCACATGGAACATTCTCCAGAATAAATCACATACTGCATCACAAACCAAGCCTCAACAAATACAAAAGGTTTGAGATCATACCATGAACACTTTTCTGACCAAAATGCTATGAAACGTGAGTTCAACCAAAAGAAAAACTTTGGAAAGACCATAAATACATGGAGATTAAAGAAGATCTTTCTAAAATATGAATTGGTTAACCAGGAATTTAAAGAGGAAATAAAAAGAAAATACACGGAAGCAAATGAAAATGAGAACATGCCAGTCCAAAACCTTTGGGATGCAGCAAAGGCAGCCCTAAGAGGGAAGTATATTGTAATACAGGCCTACCTCAAAAAGCAAAAACGGCTCAAATACACAACCTAATTTTGCACCTAAAGGAGCTAGAAAAAGAACAGCAAATGAAGCCTACAGCCAGCAGAAGAAGGGAAATAATAAAGATTAGAGCAAAAATAAATGATATAGAAACAATAATAACAGCAACAAAAAAACAGAACAGATAAAAGAAACTAGGAGGGAAATCTGAACCCTTAGCCAGACTTAACAAAAGGAAGAGAAAGGACCCAAATAAATGAAATCAGTAATGAGAGAGGAGAAATCACAAACCAATACCACAGAAATACAATTATAAGAGAGTATTATGAAAAAATATATGCAAACAAATTGGGCAATCTGGAAGAAATGGATACATTCTTAGAAACATACAAACTACCAAAATTAAAACAGGAAGAAATAAAAAACTTAAACCGACTGATAACCAGCAAAGAAATGGAATCAGTAATCAAAAAACTCAGCTCTTAAGAATAAAAAGTCCAGGGCTCGAAGGCTTCCCAATGGAATTCAACAAAAGATATAAAGAAGAATTAATACCCATTCTTCTCAAACTGTTCCAAAAAATAGAAATGGAAAAACTTCCAAACTCATTCTATGAGGTCAGCATTACCTTGATTCCAAAACCAAAGACCCCAGTAAAAGAGAATTACAGGCCAATATCCCTCATGCACATGGATACAAAAACTTTCATCAAGATACTAGCAAACTGGGGTGCCTGGGTTGCTCAGTGGTTAAACATGTGTCTTCAGCTCAGGTCATGATTGCAGGGTCCTGGGATAGAGCCCTGCATTGGGCTCCCTGCACAACAGGAAGCCTGCTTCTCCCTCTCCCACTCCTCCTGCTTGTGTTCCCTCTCTAGCTGTTTCTCTCTCTTTCCAATAAATAAATAAAAATCTTAAAAAAAAAAAGATATTAGCAAACTAAATCCAACAGTACATTGAATTAATCGCTCACCATGATCAAGTGGGACTTATTTCTGGGCTGCAAGTATGGTACAGTATTCACATATCAATCAATGTAATACACTACATCAATAAAAGAAATGATAAGAACCATATGGTCCTCTTAATAGATGCAGAAGAAACATTTCATAAAGTACAACATCCATTCTGGATAAAAACCCTCAACAAAATAAGGATAGAGGGAACATACCTCAACATCAAAAAGGACATAAATGAAAGACCCACAGGAAATACCACCCTCAATGGAGAAAAACCAAGAGCTTTTCCTCTAAGGTCAGGAACAAGATGGGATGTTCACTTACACCACTGTTATTTAACATTGCACTGGAAGTCCTAGCCTCAGGATTCAGACAACAGAGAGAAATAAAAGGCATAGAAATTGTGAGGGAAGAAGTGAAATTTCCCTATTCTCAGATGATGTGATGCTCTGTGTGGAAAACCCAGAAGACTCCACCAATACATGAATTCAGTAAAGTCACAGGATACAAAATCAACATACAGAAATCTGTGGCATTTCTATACACCAATAGTGAAGCACCAGATAGCAAATCAAGGAATTGACCCCATTTACAATTGCACCAAATCCATAAAATAGCTAGGAATAAACCTAACCAAGGAGGTAAAAGATCTGTACTCTGAAATCTATAGAAGAGCTATGAAAGAAATTGAAGATGACACAAATTTGAAAAAAATATTCCATGGTCCCAGAATGGAAGAACAAATTATTGTTAAAATGTCTATACTATCTAAAGCAATCTACACATTTAATACAATCCTTAACAAAATACCAACAGCATGTTTCACACAACAAACAATCCTGAAGTTTGTATGGAACCAGAAAAGGCCCTGAATAGTCAAAGTGATCTTGAAAGAGAAAAGCAGAGCTGGAGACATCACAATTCTGGACTTCAAGCTATTTACAAAACTTTATTCATCAAGACAGCATGGTACTGGCACAAAAACAGACACATAGATCAATGGAACAGAAGGGAAAATCCAGAAATTGATCCACAACTATGATCACTTATCTTTGAAAAAGCAGGAAAGAATATCCAATGGATAAAAGATAGTCTCTTTAACAAATGATGTGGGGAAAACTGTGCAGGTACATGAAAACAAATGAAACTGGAACACTTCCTTACACCATATACCAAAACAAATTAAAAATGGATGAAAAGTCTAAACGTGAGACAAGAAGCCATCAAAATCCTAGAGGAAAACAGCAGCAACCTCTTTGACATTAGCCATAGCAACTTCTTACTAAACACATCTCCCAAGGCAAGGGAAACAAAAACAAAAATAAACTATTGGGACTTTATCAAGATAAAAAGCTCTGCACAGGGAAGGAAATAATCAACAAAACAAAAAGACAACCTATAGAATGGGAAAAAAGATTTTCAAATGGCATATCTGATAAAGGGTTAGTATCCAAAGTCTATAAAGAACTCATCAAACTCATCACCCCAAAAGCAATAATTCAGTTAAGATATGGGCAGAAGATATGAATAGACATTTTTCCAAAGACATACAGATGTCTAACTAAAACATTAAAAAATGCTCAACATCACTTATCATCAGTAACATACAAATCAAAACTACAATATGATATCACCTCATACCTGTCAGAATAGCTAAAATTAACAACACAGGAAACAACTGGTGTGGCAAGGATGTGGTAAAAGGGGAACCACTTACACTTTGGTGGAAATGCAAAGTGGTGCAGCCCCCTGGAAAACAGTATGGAGCTTCCTCAAAAAGCTAAAAATAGAAATAACCTATGACGAAGCAATTGCACTACTAGGTATTTACCCAAAGGATATAAAAATACTGATTTGAAGGGGCACATGCACCCCCAATGTTTATAGCAGCATTATCTACAATTGACATATTATAGAAAGAGCCAAAATGTCCATTGACTGATGAATGGATAAAGAAGTGATAATGGAATATTACTCAGCTATCAAAAAAATGAAATCTTGTGATTTGCAATGACCTGGATGGAACTTGAGTGTGTTATGCCAAGTGAAATAAGTCAGAGAAAGACAAATACCATATTATTTCATGCATATGTGGAATTTAGAAACGAAACATAGGGGAAGGGGGAAAAAAGAGAGGGAGGAACACCATAAGAGACTCTTAACTATAGAGAACAAACTGGGAGTTGCTGGAGGGGAGGTGGGCAAGTATGGGGCTAAATGTGTGATGGGTTTTAAGGAGGGCACCTGTCTTCCTGAGTACTGAGTGTTATATATACATATGCTATATGTAAGTGTTGAATCACTAAATTCTATTTCTGAAACTAATATTCCACTATATGTTAACTAACTAGAATTGAAATAAAAACTTAAAAAAAAAAAAAAACAAATGCTCCAGGGATGTTAGTTATATATGTTTTTCTTAGATCTCTGGCTGTGTCCTTATCCTGTTCTTTCATTTAGGATACATTTCTCCATCTTGGCATTTTGTCTAAGTCCCTGGTTTATTCTGTGTGTTAGAAAAGACTTTAAAACAAACACTTTAAAAAGAGACAAAGAAGGGTATTATATAAATAAAAAGGGACAATTAAACAAGAATATAAAACAACTGTAAATGTTATACACTCACGCTGTAGCCCAAATATACAAAACAATTAAAAACAAACACAAAGGAATTAATTGATAATAAGAGTAATAGTAAGGGACTTTAACAACCCATTTACGTCAAGGGACAGATCATCTAAACAGAAAATCAACAAGGAACAATGGCTTTCAATGACATATTGGAGCAGATGGACTTAACAGATATATTCAGAACATTCAAACCTAACACAGCAGAATACACATCCTTTTCAATTACAAATGGGACATTCTTCAGAAGAGATCACATATTTGGTCACAAAACAAACTTGAACAAACACAGAAAGTTTGAAATCACATCATACACCTTTTGTGACCACAGGAGTATGACCTAGAAGTCAACCATAAGAAAAAAATTAGAAAAAGAACAAATACATGAAGGCTAAGGATCATGCTACTAAACAATTAATAGATCAACCAGGAAATCAAAGAATAAATTTAAAAAATACATGCAAATAGATGAAAATGGACACGGGGCATCTGGGTGGCTCAATCAGTTAAACATCTCCCTTCGGTTCAGGTCATGATCTTGGGGTCCTGGTATCAAGCTCTTCATTAGGCTCCCTGCTCAGCAGGGACTCTGCTTCTCCCTCTGCCTCTCCCCCGCTCATGCTCTCTCCCTCTCTCAAATAAATAAATAAAACCTTTAAAAAAATGAAAATAGACAAATGACAGTCCAAAACCTTTGGGATATAGCAAGATCAGTCCAAAGAGGAAAGTATAAAGCAATACAGGCCTACCTCAAGAAGCAAGAAACATCTCAAATAAACATCCCATCCTTACACTTAAAAGAACCTAAAAAAGAAAAAAAAAAAAAAACTAAGCCAAAACAGCAGAAGTAAGGAAATAATAAAAATTACAGCAGAGGGGGGCGGAGCAAGATGGCGGAGGAGTAGGAGACCTGGATTTCGTCTCCTCTCAGGAATTCAGCTGGATAGGGATCAAACCATTCTGAACACCTACAAACTCAACAGGAGATCAAGAGAAAAGAAGAGCAACAACTCTCTCATCAGAAAAGCGACCACTTTCTGGAAGGTAGGACGTGTGGAGAAGTGAATCCGAGGGGATATTCGGGAGGATAGACGGCGGGGGAGGGGCCCCCATCGGCCACTTCTGGCAAGTGATAGAGCCACGGAGCACAAAATCGGAACTTTTAAAAGTCTGCTCCGCTGAGGGACGTCACTCTGGTGGCTAAGCAGGGGGTGGAACCCTCGCGGGACAGTGTGGTCTCAGGACCCTCGGGGTCACAGAAAGACCGGGGGTGCCTGAGTCTGGCAGAGCTCCCAGGTAACGGAGCAGGGAAGCCGGCTGCAGAGGAGGAGCCCAGGCATGGGCTCTCAGCTCGGTTTATACCGTGATCCGCGGCACAGTCGGGCCACTGCTCCTCCAGCAGGGACCCAACAAGCAGCAGATCCAGGGAGACTCACCTTCCTCCCGCAGGAGGAGCTGCGCGGGAGTGCACCGCAGGGATCTGCTGGGATTGGAGACTCCACCTGGGGTCGGGTGCCAGAGATAGAAAGGCGCGGTCACAGGCCGGGTGAGCATGGAGTGCGGCGGGAGACTGGGGAGACGGGAGTGACTGATGGCTTTTCTCTGGGGGCTCACTGAGGAGCGGGGCCCCGAGGTCTCGGTTCCTCCGGGGTGGAGATTGGGAGGCCACCATTTTCACTCTCCGCCCCCAAAGCTCTACGGAAAGCTCGCAGGGAACAAAAGCCCCGGAGAGCAAACCCGAGCAGATTACTTAGCTGGGAGGGGGCAAGGGCGGGGCAATTCCGCATCTGGCAGAGACATTTGGAAACCACGGCAACAGGCCCCTCCCCAGAAGATCAGCGAGAACACCCAGCCAAGACCAAGTTTACCGATCAATGAGAACAGCAGAACTCCAGCTCTAGGGGAATACTGCACATAGAATTCATGGCTTTTTTACCATCATTCTTTAGTCTTTGAAAGTTAATTTTTTTTTAACTGTCTTTTTTTTCTTTTTTTTTTTTTTTTGAACTTTTCTTTTGCCCTTTTTCAACCAACAACTTATCAATCCCTTTTTTTAAAAAATATTTTTATTTTTCATTTTTAGAGTCATATTCTATCCCTTCATAGTAGTTACCCGTATTTTTGGCATATATATATAAGTTGTTCTCTCTTTAAAATTTTGAGATAGTTTCTTCTAACAGATTAAAATATACCCTAAATCTCTAGTATATGGTGTTTTGTACTCCCCTGCCTGATCACATTCTCTCCCTTTCTTTTTCTTTTTTCTTTTTTTAAATCCTCTTCTTTCTTTTTTCAAACAACTTCTTACCAATTCCTTTTATAAAATTTTTTAAAATTTCCATCTTTACAATCATATTCCACCCTTTCATCATATCAACCCTTATTTTTGTACATATATAAGTTTTCTTTCGTTAAAATTTTGGGAGGCACTTTCTTCTAAAAGACCAAAATACACCCCAAATCTAGTGTGTGGCACTGATCTATATACCAGCCTGATCATATTTGATCACATTCTGGTTTTTTGTTGTTGTTGTTGTTTCCTTTTGTTTGATTTGTTTGTTTTTATCTTTATCTTCTTCTTTATCTTTTTTTTCTTTTTCTTTTTTCTCTCTTTCCATTTCTTTTTCCACTGCTTCAGGTCTTTTCTGATTTGTTTAGAGTATATTGTCTGGGGACGTTGTTACTCTGCTAGCATTCTGTTCTCTCATTAATCTATTCTCCTCTGCACAAAATGACAAGATGGAAAAAATCACCTCAACAAAAAGAACAAGAGGTAGTACCGACTGCCAGGGACCTACTCAATACGGACATTAGTACGATGTCAGATCTAGCATTCAGAATCATCACTTTAAACATACTAGCTGGGCTTCAAAAAAATATGGACGTTATTAGAGAAACCCTTTCTGGAGAAGTGAAAGAACTAAAATCCAACGAAGTAGAAATCAAAAAGGATATTAATGAGGTGCAATAAAAAATGGGGTCGCTGACTGCTAGGATAAATGAGGCAGAAGAGAGAATCAGTAATATAGAAGATGAAATGATGGAAAATAAAGAAGCTGAGAAAAAGAGAGATAAACAACTACTGGATCACGAGGGCAGAATTCGAGAGATAAGCGATACCATAAGACAAAACAACATTAGAATAATTGGGATCCCAGAAGAAGAAGAAAGAGAGAGAGGGGCAGAAGGTAAAATGGAGCAAATTATAGCAGAGAACTTCCCTAATTTGGGGAAGGAAACAGACATCAACATCCAGGAAGCACAGAGAACCCCTCTCAAAATCAATAAAAATAGGTCAACACCCCGACATCTAATAGTAAAACTTACGAGTCTCATAGACAAAGAAAAAATCCTGAAAGCAGCTCGGGAGAAGAGATCTGTAACCTACAATGGTAGAAACATTAGATTGGCAACAGACCTATCCACAGAGACCTGGCAGGCCAGAAAGGACTGGCAGGATCTATTCAGAGCACTAAATGAGAAAAATATGCAGCCAAGAATCCTATATCCAGCTAGGCTGTCATTGAAAATAGAAGGAGAGATAAAAAGCTTCCAGGACAAACAAAAACTAAAGGAATTTGCAAACACAAAACCAGCCCTACAAGAAATCTTGAAAGGGGTCCTCTAAGCAAAGAGAGACCCTAAAAGGAACACAGACAATATACGGTAACAGTCACCTTGCAGGCAATACAATGGCACTAAATTCCTATCTTTCAATAGTTACCCTGAATGTAAATGGGATAAATGCCCCAATCAAAAGACACAGGCTATCAGACTGGATTAAAAAACAAGACCCATCTATATGCTGTCTGCAAGAGACTCATTTTAGAACCAAAAACACCCCCAGATTGAAAGTGAGGGGATGGAAAACCATTTACCATGCTAATGGACACCAAAAGAAAGCTAGGGTGGCAATCCTTTTATCAGACAAATTAGATTTTAAACCAAAGACTGTAATAAGAGATGAGGAAGGACATTATATCCTACTTAAAGGGTCTATCCAACAAGAAGATCTAACAATTGTAAATATCTATGTCCCTAACATGGGAGCAGCCAATTATATAAGGCAATTAATAACAAAAGCAAAGAAACACATCAACAACAATACAATAATAGTGGGGGACTTTAACACCCCCCTCACTGAAATGGACAGATCGTCTAAGCAAAAGATCAACAAGGAAATAAGGACTTTAAATGACACAGTGGACCAAATGGACTTCACAGACATATTCAGAACATTCCATCCCAAGCAACGGAATACACATTCTTCTCTAGTCCCCATGGAACATTCTCCAGAATCGATCACATCCTAGGTCATAAATCAGGTCTCAACCGGTACCAAAAGATTGAGATCATTCCCTGCCTATTTTCAGACCACAATGCTTGGAAACTAGAACTCAATCACAAGGTGAAAGTCGGACAGAACTCAAATACATGGAGGCTAAAGAGCATCCTACTGAAGAATGAATGGGTCAACCAGGAAATTAAAGAAGAATTTAAAAAATACATGGAAACCAATGAAAATGAAAACACAACCCTTCAAAATCTTTGGGATGCAGCAAAGGCAGTCCTAAGAGGAAAGTATATAGCAATACAAGCCTTTCTCAAGAAACAAAGGTCTCAAGTATACAACCTAACCCAACAGCTAAAGGAGCTGGAGAAAGAACAGCAAATAAAGCCTAAACCCAGCAGGAGAAGAGAAATCATAAAGATCAGAGCAGAAATCAATGAAATAGAAACTAAAAGAACAGTAGAACAGATCAATGAAACTAGGAGCTGGTTCTTTGAAAGAATTAACAAGATTGATAAATCCCTGGCCAGACTTATCAAAAAGAAAAGAGAAAGGACCCAAATCAACAAAATCATGAATGAAAGAGGAGAGATCACAACCAACACCAAAGAAATACAAACAATTATAAGAACATATTATGAGCAACTCTATGCCAGCAAATTAGATAACCTGGAAGAAATGGATGCATTCCCAGAGATGTATCAACTACCAAAACTGAACCAGGAAGAAATAGAAAACCTGAACAGACCTATAACCACTACGGAAATTGAAGCAGTCATCAAAAATCTCCCAACAAACAAAAGCCCAGGGCCAGATGGCTTCCCAGGGGAATTCTACCAAACATTTAAAGAAGAATTAATACCTATTCTTCTGAAACTGTTCCAAAAAATAGAAATGGAAGGAAAACTTCCAAACACATTTTATGAGGCCACCATTACCTTGATCCCAAAACCAGACAAAGACCCCATCAAAAAGGAGAATTACAGACCAATATCCCTGATGAACATGGATGCAAAAATTCTCAGCAACATACTAGCCAATAGGATCCAACAGTACATTAAAAGGATTATTAACCACGACCAAGTGGGATTTATCCCTGGGCTGCAAGGTTGGTTCAACATCCGCAAATCAATCAATGTGATACAATACATTAACAAAAGAAAGAACAAGAATCATATGATCCCCTCAATAGATGCAGAAAAAGCTTTTGACAAAGTACAGCATCCTTTCTTGATCAAAACTCTTCAGAGTATAGGCATAGAGGGTACATACCTCAATATCATAAAAGCCATCTATGAAAAACCTACAGCGAATATCATTCTCAATGGGGAATAACTGAGTGCTTTCCCCCTAAGGTCAGGAACGAGGCAGGGATGTCCACTATCACCACTGCTATTCAACATAATATTGGAAGTCTTAGCCACAGCAATCAGACAACAAAAAGAAATCAAAGGCATCCAAATCAGCAAAGAAGAAGTCAAACTCTCACTCTTTGCAGATGATATGATACTTTATGTGGAAAACCCCAAAGACTCCACCCCAAAACTGCTAGAACTCATAGAGGAATTCAGTCAAGTGGCAGGATATAAAATCAATGCACAGAAATCAGTGGCATTCCTATACACCAACAACAAGACAGAAGAAAGAGAAATGAAGGAGTTGATCCCATTTACAATTGCACCCAAAACCATAAGATACCTAGGAATAAATCTAACCAAAGAGACAAAGGATCTGTACTCAGAAAACTATAAAATACTCATGAAAGAAATTGAGGAAGACACAAAAAATGGAAAAACGTTCCATGCTCATGGTTTGGAAGAACAAATATTGTGAAGATGTCGATGCTACCTAGAGCAATCTACACATTCAATGCAATCCCCATCAAAATACCATCCACTTTTTTCAAAGAAATGGAACAAATAATCCTAAAATTTGTATGGAACCAGAAAAGACCCCAAAGAGCCAGAGGAATGTTGAAAAAGATAAACAAAGCTGGCGGCATCACAATTCCGGACTTCCAGCTCTATTACAAAGCTGTCATCATCAAGACAGCATGGTACTGGCACAAAAACAGACACATAGATCAATGGAACAGAATAGAGAGCCCAAAAATGGACCCTCAACTCTATGGTCAACTCATCTTTGACAAAGCAGGAAAGAATGTCCAATGGAACAAAGACAGTCTCTTCAACAAATGGTGTTGGGAAAATTGGATAGCCACATGCAGAAGAATGAAACTGGACCATTTCCTTACACCACACACAAAAACAGACTCCAAATGGTTGAAAGACCTCAATGTGAGACAGGAGTCCATCAAAATCCTAAAGGAGAACACAGGCAGCAACCTCTTTGACCTCAGCCGAAGCAACTTCTTCCTAGAAACATCAGCAAAGGCAAGGGAAGCAAGGGCAAAAATGAACTATTGGGACTTCATCAAGATAAAAAGCTTTTGCACAGCAAAGGAAACAGTCAACAAAACAAAACAAAAAGACAACCGACAGAATGGGAGAAGATATTTGCAAATGACATATCATATAAAGGGCTAGTATCCAAAATCTATAAAGAACTCATCAAACTCAACACCCAAAGAAGAAATAATCCAATCAAGAAATGGGCAGAAGACATGAACAGACATTTTTCCAAAGAAGACAACCAAATGACCAACAGACACATGAAAAAGTGCTCAATATCGCTCGGCATCAGGGAAATCCAAATCAAAACCTCAATGAGATACCACCTCACACAAATCCAAATCCAAATCAAAACCTCAATGAGATACCACCTCACACCAGTCAGAATAGCTAAAATTAACAAGTCAGGGAACGACAGATGTTGGCGGGGATGCGGAGAAAGGGGAACCCTCCGACACTGTTGGTGGGAATGCAAGCTGGTGCAGCCACTCTGGAAAACAGTATGGAGGTTCCTCAAAAAGTTGAAAATAGAGCTACCATATGTTCCAGCAATTGCACTCCTCAGTATTTACCCCAAAGATACAAAAGTAGGGATCCGAAGGGGTACGTGCACCCCAATGTTTATAGCAGCAATGTCCACAATAGCTAAACTGTGGAAAGAGCCAAGATGTCCATCGACAGATGAATGTATAAAGAAGAAGTGGTATATATATATACAATGGAATATTATGCAGCCATCAAAAGGAATGGGATCTTGCCATCTGCAATGACATGGATGGAACTGGAGGGTATTATGTTGAGCGAAATAAGTCAAACAGAGAAAGACATGTATCATATGATCTCACTGATATGAGGAATTCTTATTTGCAGGAAACAAACTGAGGGTTGCTGGAGTGGGGGGTGGGGTGGGAGGGATGGGGTGACTGGGTGATAGACACTGGGGAGGGTATGTGCTCTGGTAAGCGCTGTGAATTGTGCAAGACTGTTGAATCTCAGATCTGTACCTCTGAAACAAATAATGCAATATATGTTAAGAAAAAAAAAAGAAGAAGAAGAAGGTAACAGGAGGGGAAGAATGAAGCGGGGGAAATCAGAAGGGTAGACGAACCATGAGAGACGATGGACTCTGAAAAACAAACTGAGGGTTCTAGAGGGGAGGGGGGTGGGAGGATGGGTTAGCCTGGTGGTGGGTACTGAGGAGGGCACATTCTGCATGGAGCACTGGGTGTTATGCACAAACAATGAATCATGGAACACTTCACCTAAAACTAATGATGTAATGTATGGGTATTAACATAAGAATAAAAAAAAAATTAAAAAATTAAAAAAAAAACAGGAAAAAAATTACAGCAGAAATAAATGATATAGAAACAAAACAAAACACTAGAAAAGATCAATGAAAACAGGAGCTGATTTTTTGAAAAAAATAAATAAATTTGATAAACCTCTAGCCAGACTTATGAAAAAGAAAACAGAAAGGACCAAGCAAATAAAATTCAAAAAAAAGAGAGAGAGAGGAGAAATAACAATCAACACCACAGAAATACATTCAATAATATTATGATAAACTATACAACGACAATTGGACAGCTTAGAAGAAATGCATAAATGTCTATAAACATATAAACTACCAAAACTGAAGCAGGAAGAAGTAGAAACTTGAACAGACCAATTACCAGCAAATAAATGGAATCAATAGTCAAAAAATTCCCAACAAACACAAAGGCAGGGCCAGATGACTTCACAGGCAAATTCTACCTATGGAAAAAGAGTTAATACCTATTATTCTCAAAGTATCCAAAAAAAAATTTTCCAAATTCATTCTATGAAGCCAGCATTTCCCTGACACCAAAACCAGATAAAGACTTCACTAAAAAATGAACCACAGGCCAATATCTCTGGTGAACATGGATGCAAAAATTCTCAATAAAATACTAGCAAACTGAATTCAACAATGAATTAAAAATATCATTCACCACGATTAAGTGGGATTTACTTCTGGGCTGCAAGTGTGGTTCAATATTTGCAAAGCAATCAACGTGATACACCACATTAATAAAAGAAAGGATAAGAACCATGTGATCATTTCAATAGATGCAGAAAAGCATTGGAAAAAGTACAGCATTCATTCATGATAAAAGTCCTCAACAAAGTAGTTTCAGAGGGAACATACTTCAATATAATAAAGTCCATATATGAAAAATTCAGAACTAATATTATCCACCATGGGAGAAAACTGAGACCTTTTTCTCTTCAGTCAGGAACAAGACGGGGATGTACATTCTGACTACTGTTACTTAACATAGTCCTGGAAGTCCTAGCCATAGCAATCGGACAAAAATGAAATAAAAGGATCCAAATCAGCAATGAAGAGGTCAAACTTTTACTATATGCACATGACATCATACTCTATATGAAAAACCTGGGTGCCTGAGTGGCTCAGTTGGTTAAGCATCTGCCTTCAGCTCAGGTCATGATCCCAGGGTTCTGGGATTGAGCCCCGTGTTGGGCTCCCTGCTCAGCGGGGAGCCTGCTTCTCCCTTTCCTTCCCACTCATGCTCTCTCTTGCTATCTCTGTTGCTATCTTTGTATCTCTCTCTCCAATAAATAAAATCTTAAAAAAAAAAAGAAAACCTGAAAGACTACACCAAAAACTGCTAGAACTGATATACAATTTCAGTAAAGTTGCAGGATACAAAATCAATGTACAAAAATCCATTGCATTACTATACAGCAATAATTAAGAAGCAGAAATGGGAATTAAGGAATCAATCTCATTTACAGATATACGCCCCCCCCAAATACATATATATATATATATATATATCTCTCCTAGGGATGCCTGGGTGGTTAAGTCAGTTAAGCATCTGCCTTCAGCTCAGGTCATCATCCCAGGGTCCTGGGATGGAGTCTAGCATTGGGCTCCTTGCTAGGCAGGGAGCCTGCTTCTCCCTCTGCCTGCAGCTCCCCCTGCTTATGTTCTCTCTCTCTCTCTTTCTAACAAATAAATAAATAAAATCGTTAAAAAAAATTATCCTAGGAATAAACCTAACCAAAGTGGTGAAAGAACTGTACTCTGAAAGCTATAAAACTCTGATGAAGGAATTTGAAAATTACACAAAGAAATGGAAAAATATCTCATGCTCACGGATTGGAAGAACAAATATTGTTAAAATGCTTATATTACCCCCCCAAAAAAGTTTATACTACCCAACATAATCTACACTGTACATCTGCTTCATTAAATAACTAAAAAGGAGCATTCTGAACACAAAAGATAAAAAAAAGGAAACTTTCCTATTACCTTAAGATTAACGTCACACAGCCCTGCATATGCTAGAAACCTAAGATTAGGTCTGCAACTTTCTGAAATGTCTTTTGTCTAATGATTTGTAACTTTGTATGTAAAAATGTATATGACCCTAAACCAAATGTTCCTTTGCCAGAGCACTCTCTTCTTTGTGAAGATTGTGTATCCTGGGCAGCTGTCCTACCTTGGGCTCAAATACAACTTTCTACTTAAAAAAAAAAAGAAATACCCAACATAATCTACACATTTAATTCAATTGCTATGAAAATACCAACAGCATTTTTCGTGGAGCATTTTTCCATGGGAAAAATACAGTCTTTTCAAAAATTGTGTTGGGAAAATTAGACAGCAACAGGCAAAAAATAAAACTGGACCACTTTCTTACAGCATATGCAAAAATAAATTCAATTGGGTTGAAGACATAAATGTGAGACAGGAAACCATCAAAATCCTAGAGGAGAACACAGCCTGTAACCTATTTGACATTGGCCATAACAACTTCTTTCAGATAAAGCTCCAGAGGCAAGGGAAACAAAAGCAAAAATAAATTATTAGGACTTCAACAAAATAAAAACTTCTGGGGTGCCTGGGTGGCTCAGTTGGTTAAGTGTCTGGCTCTTGATTTTGGCTCAGGTCATGATCTTAGTGTTGTGAGATTGAGCCCAAAGTCGGGCTCCACACCCAGAAGGGAGTCTGCTTGAGATTCTTTCCCTCTCACACTCACCCCACTCTTGCTTTCTAAAATAAATAAATAAATCTTTAAAAAATACAATCAAATAAAAGTAAAAAAAAAAAAAAAAAACTTCTGTATAGCAAAGGAAAAAAAATCAAAATTAAAAGGCAACCTATGGAATTCAAGGAGATATTTTCAAATGACATATAAAGGGTTAATCTCTAAAATCTATAAAAACCTTATCAAACTCAACACCCAAAAAACAAAGAATCCAATGAAAAAAATGGGCAGAAACTGAGTAGACATTTTTCCAAAGAAGACATCCCAATGACCAATAGACACATGCAAATATGCTCAAGTTCACTCATTCATCAGGGAAATACAAATCAAAACTACAATGAGATATCACCTCACACCTGTCAGAATGGCTAAAATCAACAACCCAGGAAACAACAGGTGTTGGCAAGGATGTGGAGAAAGGGGAACACCTTTGCACTGTTGGTGAAAATGCAAACTGGTGCATCCACTGTGGAAAAAAGTTTGGAAGTTCCTTTAATAATCAAGTACAGAAGTACCCTATGATGGGGTGCCTGGGTGGCTCAGTTGTTAAGCATCTGCCTTCAGCTCAGGTCGTGGTCCCAGGGTCCTGGGATTGAGCCCCGCATCAGGCTCCCTGCTCCGTGGGGAGTCTGCTTCTCCCTCTCTCACTCGCACTGCTTGTGTTCCCTCTCTTGCTGTGTCTCTCTCTGTCAAATAAATAAAATCTTAAAAAAAAAAGAAGTACCCTATGATCCAGCAATTGCACTATTAGGTATTTACCAAAGAATACAAAAATACTAATTCAAAGGGATACACATATCCTAATGTTTATAGCAGCATTATCTCCAATAGTTAAATTATCTAAACAGCCCAAATGTCCACTTTTTTTTAGTGACTTTTCACTTTTTTATTATTATTATTATGTTACATACTCAGAAAACTATAAAATACTCATGAAAGAAAAAACAAATAATCAAGTCAAAAAGTAGGCAGAAGAGATGAAAAGACACTTCTCTGAAGAAGACATACAAATGGTTAACAGACACATGAAAAAATGTTCAGCATCATTAGCCATCAGGGAAATCCAAATCAAAACCACAATGAGATACCACCTTACACCAGTCAGAATGGCAAAAATGGACGGGGAAAGATACAACAAATGTTGGAGAGGTCGTGGAGAAAGGAGAACCCTCTTACACTGTTGGTGGGAATGCAAGTTGGTACAGCCACTTTGGAAAACAGTGTAGAAGTTCCTCAAATATTTAAAAATAGAGCTACCCTATGACCCAGCAATTGCACTCCTGGGTATTTACCCCAAAGTCACAGATGTAGTGAAATAAGGGCCATATGCACCCCAATGTTCATAGCAGCAATGTCCGCAATAGCCAAGCTGTGGAAAGAGCCAAGATGCCCTTCAACAGATGAATGGATAAAGAAGATGTGGTCCATATATATAATGGAATATCACTCAGCCATCAGAAACGATGAATACCCAACTTTTACATCAACATGGATGGGACTGGAGGAGATTATGCTAAGTGAAATAAATCAAGCGGAGAAAGTCAATTATCATATGGTTTCACTTATGTGTGGAACATAAGGAATAGCATGGAGGACATTAGGAGAAGGAAGGGAAAAATGGGGGGGCGGGAATTGGAGGGAGAGATGAACCATGAGAGACTATGGACTCTGAGAAACAAACAGGGTTTTAGAGGGGAGGGGGGGAGGGGGGATTGGTTAGCCCAGTGATGGGTATTAAGGAGGGCACGTACTGCATGGAGCACTGGGTGTTATACGAAAACAATGGATCGTGGATCACCACATCAAAAAGCAATGATGTATTGTATGGTGACTAACATAACATAATAAAATAAAATTAAAATAAAATAAAATAATAAAATAAAATAAAATAAAATAAAAAAATAAAATAAAATAATAAAATAAATAAATAAATAAATAAATAAATAAAATAAAAATGGGGGGCCTAGGACAAAATTCAGAGAATGATTAATTTTCGTGCTTCCCCCTTGGAGTGGCGACATAGCTTCTTTGGTTTTTACTCATATGCAAAATAATATAACATGATTAAATGGAGCTTAGCATTAGGATGCCTGGGTGGCTCAGTTGGTTAAGCATCTGCCTTCAGCTTAGGTCATGATCTCAGGGTTCTGGGATCAAGCCCTGCATCGGGCTCCCTGCTCAGGGGGGAGCCTGCTTCTCCCTCTCCCTCTACCTGCAGTTCCTCCTGCTTGTGCTCTCACTCTTTCTTAATTAAATAAATAAAATATTTAAAATAAATAAATAGGACCTAGCAGAAATGGAGCTTTTCTAAAATGGAATGCCTTCAACTTCCCTATCTCAGAACAATTTATTTTAGAGGTGGAATATACCTTAGAGATCAGCTATGCTGATTCTTCTCAGCATTTTCCACCAAGGTGCCCCCAGCAGCAAAGGAAAGTGAACTGGCCACTTCAATGACCTGGGGATTCATCAAAATATAGCATTACTTTTAAATATTACACTTTAATTATTGAAAAATAAGGACATTTTGAATTTCACTCTTCATTGTTTTGTACTTATTAAGAAAAATAAAAACATTTTTTTATGTCATATGATTTTATTTATGTTGCTGCCCTTGGATTAGAATCAGCTAAAGTCCTTGCATTGTCTATATCTAAATACTTAAATTCAGACTGGGATTCAATATGCTCTAGTATCTGGATTTAGTCTAGTTAAAAACTTGTAAAATTTAGAATCAGAAGTGTCTATATCAATTTGAACGATTACACAGTTCAAACACGAATATCCAACTATCACCCTTTCAATATTCCCCATTTCAGATAAACTGGCTCTTCTTTATCTTTGAGTACTTCTCTGCTATTAATTTTTCAATAATTCCTTAATGCCAACAAAGAATGATTGAACTACCTTCATATGTCTTATAATCTCTCCCCTGAATTCTATGAGAGTCATCTCTCTGTGTCGCTTCTAATGTGCCCTATTCCCTAAGTATAAAACTACAGATAGTTCTGCAAAGGAGTCACACTTTCTTACCTTAACACCTTTCTTGTAGGCTAGCTCTTCCTACTGTCAATACCCCACTTTCAACCACACCTTCTCTACTGTATTAGACTTTCCTTTATTTCTTTAGCCTTCAAAAATACCTCCATTCTTGAATTAACACATTCTAGTATAATCATTTGTTTACATATGTGTGTTCTCTATTTGAATACATGGCAGGGTTCTTGTTTCTGCAATGCTTAGCATAGTACCTGACATAATGTAGAAGCCTCATTATTTTTTAAAAGCCATGCTATGTAATATTAGTATTAGAAAGGAACTTAGAGATTATCTAGTTTTATAACTACTTTTATACATATAAATTGTAGTTAGTGTACAGACAGTGCAATATTGGTTTCTGGAGTAGAATTCAGTGATTCATTACTTACATACAACACCCAGTGCTCATCACAACAAATGCCCTCTTTAATACCTATCATCCATCTAGTCCATCCCCCACCCACCTTCCTCCATCAACCCTATTTATTCTCTACCATTAAGAGTCTCTTAGAGTTTGTTTCCCTCCTCTCACTTTTTTTCTTTATCTCCTTCCCATAGATTCATCTGTTTTCTTTCTTAAATTCCACATATGAGTGAGATCATATGGCATTTGGCTTTCTCTGACTTATTTCACTTGGCATAATACACTCTGGTTCCATCCATGTCTTTGCAAATGTCAAGATTTCATTTTTTTGATGGCTGACTACATTTTTAAAGAAAGGAAATTTTGCCCCATTTAGCAGTAAGGATTTGCCAAATTTATAAGGCTGAAAATTTGGGGTGTAAACCATTCTTCAATTCAAATGTAAAGTATAAAAAGTGGAAGAAATATTTGACCATTAGCATCTGTTTTAGATATTTATATAGGATCTACCATGATGATCTCTAAGCATTCCAATAAAAACATTAGGTTTAACCCATTGGTGATGGGTATTAAGGAGGGCACGTACTGCATGGAGCACTGGGTGTTATACGAAAACAATGAATCATGAATCACTACAACAAAAACTAATATATTGTATGGTGACTAACATAACACAATAAAATAAAAAAAAAAACTAGGTTTATGATGGAGAGAAAAATTTTTTTAACTTTACTTATTTCCCAGTTGACTTGAAATTTTGGCGGTAGAATGTCCAATATTTTCTTGCATGTGATAGTACTACGATTCTGATATAACCAAAGGAAATATGAATCATACAGACTAGAGATTTCAATAGAATATTTTAAAATTCACTCTAGGCAGAGCCTGAGGTTTGGAAGTGTCTGAGTTCTTAAACTAGAGTACTTAATACTTTGGATAAAGAGCACTAGTGCATTTCCATAGCCATAATTTTACTTTGAAAATAGTTGTTTACTATTTGTAAAACGTTTTCATTATGTAGCTTTTAATCAATTTTAGCAAGGTCTTGTCCTTGTCATAGTTAAAATAATTATTAGTAAGGAGTCTTAATTCATAAACTATTATGATAAAGGTCCTAGGAAGTCCCTTTGTCAAATACATGTTTCCTAGGTGACTCAGTATTTGAATATACACCATTCAATATATCACACTTTAATCTTGTCCGTACTTTTTCCTTATACGTGCTTCTATCACAACACTCATTAGATCTTTTATTACCTGCCTATTTCCTCATGAACACTGTGTTCTGTTCTTTGGACATTTTGTAAAAATAAATCAATTTGTTGAATGAAAAGATGAATAAATCATCTTTTAAAATACATCTTTAAGAAACTCTTAGAAGAATTGATACACTGTTACTAATGCCAGAAGAGAATATATCCAATATTCTTTGAACTATCTGAAAATATAGAGTTCATGGGAAAGGGGCCAGTTAAGAAAAAAAATTAAATAAAAGCTTAAGTAAGCTTTTCAAATACTATGTGGAAATAAGAAAACAAAACTATCCACCATTGCACTCAATTTATGAGTGCCTTGACATGCTTTATTGGACTAAGGAAATAAGATAAAGCCCTTTTATTTTTTTAATTTTTATTTTTTAATTTTATTTTATTATGTTATGTTAGTCACCATACAATACTTTTTAAAGTATCAGAAAACATACTGATTGTCATGAAGAAATATTGTTTTATTTTTTTTTTTAATTTTATGTTAGTCACCATAGAATACATCATCAGTTTTTGATGTAGTGATCCACGATCCATTGTTTTGGTATAACACCCAGTGCTCCATGCAGTACGTGCCCTCCTTAATACCCATCACCAGGCTAACCAATCCCCCCTCCCGCCTCCCCTCTAAAACTCTGTTTGTTTCTCAGGTCCATAGTCTCTCATGGCTCATCTCTCCTTCCAATTCCCCCCGCCCATTTTTCCCTTCCTTCTCCTAATGTCCTCCATGTTATTCCTTATGTTCCACATATAAGTGAAACCATATGATAATTGACTTTCTCTGCTTGACTTATTTCACTTAGCATAATCTCCTCCAGTCCCATCCATGTTGATGTAAAAGTTGGGTATTCATCTTTTCTGATGGCTGAATGATATTCCGTTATATATATGGACCACATCTTCTTTATCCATTCATCTGTTGAAGGGCATCTTGGCTCTTTCCACAGCTTGGCTATTGCGGACATTGCTGCTATGAATATTGGGGTGCATATGGCCCTTATTTTCACTACATCTGTGACTTTGGGGTAAATACCCAGGAGTGCAATTGCTGGGTCATAGGGTAGCTCTATTTTTAAATATTTGAGGAAACTCCACACTGTTTTCCAAAGTGGCTGTACCAACTTGCATTCCCACCAACAGTGTAAGAGGGTTCTCCTTTCTCCACAACCTCACCAACATTTGTTGTATCTTTCCGTGTCCATTCTTGCCATTCTAACTGGTATAAGGTAGTATCTCAGTGTGGTTTTGATTTGGATTTCCCTGATGGCTAATGATGCTGAACATTTTTTCATGTGTCTGTTAGCCTTTTGTATGTCTTCTTCAGAGAAGTGTCTTTTCATCTCTTCTGCCCACTTTTTGACTTGATTATTTGTTTTTTGGGTGTTGAGTTTGAGAAGTTCTTTATAGATTTTGGATACCAGCCCTTTATCTGTAGTGTCATTTGCAAATATCTTCTCCAATTCTGTGGGTTGCCTCTTTGTTTTGTTGACTGTTTCCTTTGCTGTGCAGAAGCTTTGTATCTTGATGAAGTCCCAAAAGTTCATTTTTGCTTTTGTTTCACTAGCTTTTGCAGATGTATCTTGAAAGGAGTTGCTGTGGCCAATGTCAAAGAGGTTACTGCCTATGTTCTCCTCTAGGATTTTGATGGATTCCTGTCTCCCATTGAGGTCTTTCATCCACTTTGAGTTTATCTTTGTGAATGGTGTTAGAGAATGGTCAAGTTTCATGCTTCTGCATCTGGCTGTCCAATTTTCCCAGCACCATTTATTGAAGAGACTGTCTTTTTTCCATTGCCTGTTTTTTCCTGCTTTGTCAAAGATTATTTGACCATAGAGTAGAGGGTTCATATCTGGGTTCTCTATTCTGTTCCATTGGTCTGTATGTCTGTTTTTGCGCCAGTACCATGCTGTCTTGGTGATCACAGCTTTGTAATATAGCTTGAAATTGGGCAACGTGATGCCCCCAGCTTTGTTTTTCTTTTTCAACATCTCCTTGGTGATTCGGGGACTTTTCTGATTCCACACAAATTTTAGGATTGTTTGTTCCAGCACTTCGAAAAATGTCATTGGAACTTTGATCGGGATGGCGTTGAAGGTATAGATTGCTCTGGGTAGCATAGACATTTTAACAATGTTTATTCTTCAGATCCATGAGCATGGAATATTTTTCCATCTTTTTGTGTCTTCTTCAATTTCTTTCATGAGTGTTTTGTAGTTCCTAGAGTATAAATCCTTTACCTCTTTGGTTAGGTTTATTCTGAGGTATCTTATGGTTTTTGGTGCTATTATAAATGGAATCGTTTCTTTAATTTCTGTTTCTACAGTTGCGTTGTTAGTGTATACGAAAGCACCTGATTTCTGTGCATTGATTTTGTATCCTGCCACATTACTGAATTGCTGTATGAGTTCTAGTAATTTGGGGGTGGAGTCTTTTGGGTTTTCCACATGAAGTATCATGTCGTCTGTGAAAAGAGAGAGTTTGACTTCTTCTTTGCCTATTTGAATACCTTTTATTTCTTTTTGTTGTCTGAATGCTGTTGCTAGGACTTCTAGTACTATGTTGAACAACAGAGGTGAGAGTGAGCACCCTGGACGTGTTCCTGATCTTAAGGGAAAGGCTCTCAGCTTTTCCCCATTGAGGATGATATTCACTGTGGGTTTTTCATAGATGGATTTCATGAGCTTGAGGAATGTTCCCTCTATCCCTATACTCTGGAGAGTTTTAATCAGGAAAGGATGTTGTATTTTGTCAAAGGCTTTTTCTGCATCAATTGAGAGGACCATATGGTTCTTCTCCCTCCTCTTATTAATGTGTTCTATCACATTGCTTGATTTGCAAATGTTGAACCACCCTTGAATCCTGGGGATAAATCCCACTTGGTCGTGGTGGATGATCCTTTTAATGTATTGTTGGATCCTATTAGCTAGGATTTTATTGAGGATTTTGGAATCCATATTCATCAGGGATATCAGTCTGAAATTCTCCTTTTTGATGGGGTCTTTGCCTGGTTTGGGGATTAAGGTAATCCTAGCCTCATAATTTGAGTTTGGAAGTTTTCCTTCTGTTTCTATTTTTTGAAACAGCTTCAGTAGAATAGGTATTATTTCTTCTTTGAATGTTTGGTAGAATTCCCCAGGGAATCCATCAGGCCCTTGTTTTTTGGGAGGTTTTTGATCACTGCTTCAATCTTGTTACTGGTTATTGACCTATTCAGGTTGTCAATTTCTTCCTGTTTCAGTCTTGGCAGCTTATAGGTTTCCAGGAAGGCCTCCATTTCAACCAGATTGCTCGATTTATTGGCATATACTTGTTGATAATAATTTCTAGTAATTGTTTCTATTTCCTTGGTGTTAGTCATGATCTCTCCCCTTTCATTCATAATTTTATTAATTTGGGTTCTTTCTCTCTTCTTTTGGATAAGTCTAGCCAGTGGTTTATCAATCTTATTAATTCTTTCAAAGGACCAACTTCTAGTTTCATTGATCTGATCTACTGTGTTTCTGGTTTCTAATTCATTGATTTCTGCTCTAATTTTAATTATTTCTCTTCTAATGCATGGCTTAGGCGTTGTTTGTTGCTTTTTCTCTAGTTCTTTAAGTTGTAGAGTTAGTTGGTGAATTCGGGATTTTTCTATTTTTTTGAGTGAGGCTTGGAAGGCTATGTATTTCCCCCTTAGGACCGCCTTTGCAGTATCCCATAGGTTTTGGAACGATGTGTTTTAGTTCTCATTGATTTCCATGTATTGTTTAAGTTCTTTGATTTCTTGGTTGACCCAAACATTCTTGAGCAGAGTGGTCTTTAGCTTCCAAGTGTTTGAATTTCTGTCAAAGTTCTTCTTGTGATTGAGTTCCAGTTTTAAAGCATTGTGGTCTGAGAATATGCAGGGAGTAATCTCAATCTTTTGGTATTTGTTGAGACCTGATTTGTGACCCAGTATATGGTCTATTCTGGAGAAAGTTCCATGTGTGCTTGAGAAGAATGAGTATTCTGTTGTTTTAGGGTGGAATGTTCTGTAAATATCTATGAGGTCCATCTGGTCCAATGTATGATTCAAAGCTATTGTTTCCTTGTTGATTTTCTGCTTAGATGATCTGTCCATTGCTGAGAGTGGAGTATTGAGGTCTCCTACAATTTATGTATTGTTATCAATATGACTATTTTGGTTAACAGTTGGCTTATGGAGATGGCTGCTCCCATGTTGGGGGCATAGATATTTACAATTGTTAGATCTTCTTCTTGGATAGACCCTTTAAGAATGATGTAGTGTCCTCCTGTGTCTCTTATTACAGATTTTAGTTTAAAATCTAATTTGTCTGATATAAGAATTGCTACCCCAGCTTTCCTTTGAGGTCCGCTGGCATGGAAGATAGATCTCCATCCCTTCACTTTCCATCTGGATGTATCTTTAGGTTCAAAATGAGTCTCTTGTAAACAGCATATGGATGGGTCCTGTCTTTTTACCCCATCTCCAACCCTGTGCCATTTTATGGGAGCATTTAGTCCATTAACGTTGAGAGTGATTATTGAAAGATATGAATTAATTGTCATTATGTTGTCTGTGAAGACGTTGTTTTTATAGATTGTCCCTGTAAATTTCTGTTGTAGATCACGCTTGGGATCTTTCTGCTTTTATAGAACTCCCCTTAATATTTCTTGCAGGGCCGGCTTAGTGGTCACATATTCTTTCAACTTCTGCCGGTCGTGGAAGCTCTGCATCTCTCCATCCATTCTAAATGAAAGCCTTGCTGGATAAAGTATTCTTGGCTGCATGTTCTTCTCACTTCGTATCTGGAATATGTCTTGTCAGGCCTTTCTGGCTTGCCAGGTCTCTGTGGATAGGTCTGACATTATTCTGATGTTCCTCCCTCTGTACATAAGGAATCTCTTCCCCCTAACTGCCCTTAAGATGGTTTCCTTGGTTCTAAGATTTGCAAGTTTTACTATTACATGCCCAGGTGTTGGCCTGTTTTCCTTGATCTTAGGAGGGGTCCTCTCTGCCTCTAGGACTTGAATGTTTGTTTCATTCCCCAGATTAGGGAAGTTGTCAGCTACAATTTGCTCAAATACATCTTCTAGTCCTCTCTCTCTCTCCACTCCCTCCGGGATTCCAATTATTCTGACATTGGAACGCCTCATGCTGTCACTTATTTCTCTGATTCTATTTTCATGGATTCTGAGTTGTTTTTTCCTGGCCTCCTCTTTTCCCTTTTTATCTATTATATTGTCTTCCAGGTCACTTATTCGTTCTTCTGCCTCACTTACCCTACCTGTTAGATTATCTAGATTGGATTGGATCTCATTGATAGCATTTTTAAGTTCTGCCAATTCAGCTTTTATTTCTGCCCTTAGGGACTCTATGTTGCCATTAATTGATTTCTCCATTCTAACCATTTTCTTCACAATTGCTAGCCTGAATTCCATCTCCAACATCTTGGTTATATCTGCATCCATTTGTAAATCTGCAGCATAAGTCATAATCTCTGAGTCTTTTCTGTTTTGGGGGCTCCTCCTCCTAGTCATTCTGTTGATGGGTGTTTGAGGGAATGTATAGAGTCCAAATTCTTGACCAGAACCCAAGCAAGATGCACCTGTTTTCTTGGGACCTTAGTGTTGCTGACCTCTTGTTTTCCCAGCCTGTCTTCTGGGGTAGGGGCCTGCCGTTCTGTTACTCAGGCAATCCTGTTTGGGCGGAGTTGCCCTGCTCCCCTGTGGTGGGGGATGGGCTCAGTGGGAATCAGTCTTTGGGGCTTTTGTTCTCTGGCGCCTTTCCACGTCTCTTCCATGAGTCAGAGCAGAAGAGACCATTTCCAACCCTCTGCCTCAGAGCAGAGAGACCTCAGTCTGTTCTTCAGTGAGCTCTCCAGGCCACACTGTCTCCGTTTCCGTCCATACTGCTATAAACTGCAGCGTCCTGGGTTGTGCGCCCCTCTGCAGTGCTCCCAGTCCTGCCTCCAGGTCGGGGCACGTCTCTGCCCTTTGTGCTTCTAAAACCGCCAGCCGCTCCCAGTTCTCATGTGCACGACTCCGCCGATAGGGGTTTCCACCCCCAGGGTTGCAGTTCACCAGCGCGACCCCGGCACACCCGGTTTCCATCTCAGAGGTTGCAGTTCGCGTGCGCGCAACCAACGCTCCGGTTTCTGTCCGGGGGGAGCTGCAGTGCACGTGTGCGTGACCCCGCTGGTCTGGTTTTCCACCCCGGGGGCTTCCCTAAATTTCTTTCCCGACACTACTGGTCTGCGAGTCTGTGCCCCGTCCACAGCGCGTGAGGCTGTCACTCACCAGTGGTGTAGGATCCCCACGGCCAGGCACCCTCCCGCTGCGCACCCTCCCACTGCCGTTTATCCTCCGATATCTGCCCGCAGAGTCACGGCTCTCTGCTTCGTACCTCAAAACCAACTGCCTGCAATACTCTGTTTGTAGAGATACAGATCTTCTTACATCTCAGGCTGGTTTCATGGGTGCTCAGAGTGGTCTGGTAGATATCCATCTCAATTCTGGGGACCAGTTGAAATAGGGTCCCCTACTCGTCCACCATCTTTCCCCCCTTTCAGAAATATTGTTTTAAATGGAATGTGGAAAAGGTGAGAACTGAGTTGAAATAATTAACTTCTTATGCAAATGTTTACCATCCTATATAGATCTATGTTTTAAATGTACTTATTTATGATTAAAGTAGTATAGATAGCTTCAGGAAAAGTTGGTATCATCATAATTTGATTAATTATTAGTCAGTCTCATACACTTTTAGTTAATTGACATGTCAAATAACAGTCAAATATAATTATCCTTGCTAAGTTTTTAAGTTTATTTCTAGCATTAAATTTTTAAGAAATTGTGGGTCATATATATTTTTTTAAATATATGCTATATAAGCACATTTCATTGGTAACACTAAGATATAAATTGAATAGTCCTTGTTGAATTTTTCATTTGGCTTGCAGTTTATTTTACTTGTCAGTAATCCAAAGTAACCAGGAGGAATTTAGAGATGTGTGTGAAGACATTGGATATTTTGCAAATAATTCAGAAGCTTTGCATGAAAAAAGAGATGTCAATAAAACATCTGAAAATTATACTCATATTTATTATGAGTAGTTTGCAAAATCTATAAGAAAAGAATCATTTGTAGGATTAAGAAAAAAATAATTGAAATACTACATTATGATCTATGTTCTTAAATGTTTATGGCTAACCAATATTGCTGTTTGTTAAATGTGCCTTTTTTAAAAAATACAAATAATGTGGTTGGTTCATATTAACCAAGATGTACTTATATTTAAGATGTACTAGGGATCTTTGGGAAAATTATTTTGGTGAATGTGACTTTGTATACACATCTATATCTAAATGATATCAACAGGAAATGTTCAATCAAAAAATTTGACTTTTCATTGTTTTGGCCTAAATATTACCAAGTAATCAGCTATAAAAAATCCAAACTAATTCACCAGGGCATATTAATTCAAAAAACTTATCAAAACTCTAGGAGATACAAGAAAGTAGAACATGGAGTTATTTACTGTATTTCCATATCATTTAAGCATTAGATAGAGAAGTGAAATATATTAGAGAATACGCAAGGGCCAAAAATCAATATAAAACCATGACAAATGAATTGATTTTAAGAATATTTCATTAAAAATTGTGAGTTAGGGCGCCTGGGTGGCTCAGTTGGTTAAGCAACTGCCTTCGGCTCAGGTCATGATCCTGGAGTCCCTGGATCGAGTCCCGCATCGGGTTCCCTGCTGGGCAGGGAGTCTGCTTCTCCCTCTGCCCCCCCCTCATGTGCTCTCTCTCATTCTCTCTCTCTGAAATAAATAAATAAAATATTTAAAAAAAAAAGTGTGAGTTAACGACCTCTTTGAGTATTTTAATTGATATAGAAAGATATGTAAAATATAGTTACAAATAAATGTTATTATTTAAACAATCATATGCATATGCATATTTGGATTAATTAAATCCAAATTTAGAAACACAGGCTCTAAAGAACAACCTGAATGTTTTCCTACACTTTAAAATATACATTGTTACCCTGAATAACACTAATGCTTCATGATACTTTATTTACTTCTTTCAAAATGTCCCTACATTTTAACTGTATAAAAATTTAAAACAACTACTTTCACTTTACTGTTTCATATATTAAAAGAAAATATTTTAGGTAACTGAACATTATTTCCATTTTACTTTAAACATTTTTTTTACCATTTAAAAATGATTTCAACTTTTTATTGAGTTATTCTATCTCACTGATATTGGATTCCCTAGTGTTTCTCAAAATACTGTGTATTTTGTACATTTTAATTGTTTCAAGAATTTTTGGAATTATTCTATGATATCCTTAAGTCAGACATAGAAATCAACCTTAACCAGAGCTAATAAGTATCCATGAGTAATAATAAACCATAGGTCAGATCCAAGAAGAAGTGTGTCTTTTTTGAATGATATATTAATATTTAAAAATCTCTGAAACTCTAGGGCGCCTGGGTGGCTCAGTTGGTTAAGCGACTGCCTTCGGCCCAGGTCATGATACTGGAGTCCCGGGATCGAGTCCTGCATCGGGTTCCCTGCTCGGCAGGGAGTCTGCTTCTCCCTCTGACCTTCCCCCCTCTCATGCTCTCTCTCTCTCATTCTCTCTCTCAAATAAATAAATAAAAATCTTAAAAAATAATAATAAAAATAAAAAAATAAAATAAAAATAAAAATCTCTGAAACTCCATATTTTTTTTTCTTGAATGCACTTTTATTTATTTATTTTACATTTAAATTCAATTTAGATAACATATACTGTATTATTAGTTTCAGGGTAGAATTTAGTGATTCATCAGTTGTATATAACACCCAGTGCTCATTACATCAAGTGCCCTCCTTAATGCTCATCAAACAATTACCCCATTCTTCTACCCACCTCCCTCCCAGCAACCCTCATTTGTTCTCTATAATTAAGAGTCTCTTATGGTCTGCCTCCCTCTCTGATTTTATCTTATTTTATTTTTCCATCCCTTCCCTTATGTTCATCTGTTTTGTTTCTTAAATTCCACAAAGGAGTGAAATCCTATGGTATTTGTCATTCTATAACTGACTAATTTCACTTAGCATAATACCTGCTAACTCCATCTACATCATTGCAAATGACAAGATTTCATTATTTTTGAGAGCTGAGTAATGTATATATATACATACATACCACATTTTCTTTATCCATTCGCCTGTCGATGGACATCTGGGCTCTTCCCATAGTTTGGCTATTGTGGACATTGCTGCTATAAACATTGGGGGGCAGGTGCCCCTTCAAATCACTACATTTGTAACCTTTGGATAAATACCTAATAGTGCAATATCTGGGTTGTAAGGTAGTTCTATTTTTAACTTTTTTAAAGAGCTTCCCTACTATTTTCCACAGTGGCTGCACCAGTTTGCATTCTCATCAGCAATGTAAGAGTGTTCCCTTTCTCTGCATCCTCGCCAACATCTGTGGTTTCTAAAGTTGTTAATTTTAGCCATTTTGACCAGTGTGAGTTGATATCTCATTGTGGCTTTGACTTGTATTTCTCTGATGCCATGTGACATTGAACATTTTTTAATTTGTCTGTTGGCTGTTTGTATGTCTTCTTGGGAGAAATGTCTGTTCCACATCTTCTGCCCATTTCTTGACTGGATTTTATGGTTTTGGGGTGTTGAGTTCAATAAGTTCTTTATAGATTTTGGATACTAGCCCTTTATCCAATATATCATTTGTGAATACCTTCACCCAATCCGTAGTGTTGCCTTTCAGTTTTGTTAATTGTTTCCTTTGCTGTGCAAAACCTTTTATCCTGAAGAAGTCCCAATAGTTCATGTTTGCTTTTGTTTCCCTTGCCTCTGGAAATGTGTTTAGCAAGAAGTTGCTGTGGCTGAGGTCAAAGAGATTTGTTGCTGGATTTCTCCTCTAGTAGTCTGATGGATTCCTGTCTCACATTTAGATCTTTCATCCATTTTGAGTTTACTTTTGTGTATGGTATAAGAAAGTGGTCCAGTTTCATTCTTCTGCATGTGACTGTCCAATTTTCCCAACATCATTTGTTGAAGAGACTTTTTTCCCATTGGATATTCTTTCTTGCTTTGTTGAAGGTTAGTTGACCATGGAGTTGAGGATCCATTTCTGGGTTCTCTATTTTTTTCCACTGATCTATGTGTCTGTTTTTGTACCAGTCCCATACTGTCTTATGATTACAGCTTTGTAATACAGATTGAAGTTTGGGATTGTGATACTTCTGACTTTGCCTTTCCTTTTTAACATTACTTTGGCTATTCAGGATCTTTTCTGTTTCCACACTAATTTTAGGACTGTTTTTCTACTGCTGTGAAAAATGCTGGTGTTATTTTGATTCGTATTGCATTGGATGTGTAGATTGCTTTGGGTAATACAGACATTTTAACAATATTTGTTCTTCCATCCCATGAGCATGGAATGCTTTTCCATTTCTTTGTGTCTTCTTCAATTTCCTTCCTAAGTGTTCTGTAGTTTTCAGCATGCAGATCTTTTACCTCTTTGGTTAGGTTTATTCTTAGGTATCTTATGTTTTTAGGTGTAATTGTAAATGGGATCAATTCCTTGATTTCTCTTTCTGCTGCTTCATTATTGTATAAAAATGCAAAAGATTTCTGCACCCTGATTTTATATTATGTGACTTTTCTAAATTCATGAATCAGTTCTAGCAATTTTGGGGTGGAGTCCTTTGTGCCAGAAATGGCCGGCAATCCCTGTACTGATGGATGAAGGATAACTCCAAACTTTGCTGTGAAAGAGAGGAGAAAGGAAGGGGGTCAATGCTCAAATACGAAGACCCTTTGCTTTTCTTTGCTCCTGCTTTTATTGGTCCTTCCACATAATCACAAATCCTTCACTGTTTCTCAAGCATGTGATGTGTGACAAGGTGTCTTACTGAAACTAGGAGGATCCGTTTATGGGAAAGATACGATATGCTAATCTGCATCTTCTACAAGTTCTGCTAAATATAGCCTAGTGGACAATGCATACATCTCTTAGATCACAGGGTGGCTTTTTGAGCTAAGAAAACTTCAGGAAGGCAACTCCCTGTGGCATTCCAATGACAAAGTGGTCACGCAGGCCTCGGCATTCCAAAGGTCTATGCCCTTCTCTGAAACCTTCCATTGCACCCAGAGGCCTCTTTGTTACATTTTAGCAAGCCAGATATTATGGCTGATCTCATGCTCTACATTAAACCCAACACCTTTGGATTTTTTAGGGTATCCTGTCATCTGCAAAGAGTGAAAATTTGTCTTCTTCCTTCCTGATTTAGATGTCTTTTATTTCGTTTCACTGTCTAATTGCTGAGAATAGGACTTCCAGTACTATGTTGAATAACAGTGGTGAGAGTGGACATCCCTGTCATGTTCCTGACCTTGGGGGAAAAGCTCTCAGTTTTTCCCCAGTGAGGATAAAAGCTGTGGGTCTTTCATCTATGGCCTTTATGATGTTGAGGTATCTTTCCTCTATCCCTACATGGTGAAAGGTTTTTATCAAGAAAACATGTTGTTTCTGTCAAATTCTTTTTTCTCCATCTGTTGAGAGGATCATATGGTTCTTATACTTTATTTTACTAATGTGATGTATTACATTGATTATTCCACAGATATAGAACCACCCCTGAAGTACAGGAATAAATACCACTTGGTTTTTATGTACTGTTGAATCCTATTAACTAGTATCTTGTTGAGAATTTTGGCATCCGTGTTCATCAGGGATATTGGTCTGTAATTTTCCTTTTTGATGGGTTTTTTGTCTGGTTTTGGAATCATGGTAATGCTGGTCTCATAGAATGAGTTTGGAAGTTTTCCTTCCATTTCTGTTTTTTGCAATAGCTTCAGAAGAATAGGTATTAATTCTTTAAATGTTTGGTAGAATTCCCCCTGGGAAGCAATGTGGCCCTGGACTCTTGTTTTTTGGGAGATTTTTGATTACTGATTCAATTTCTTTGCTGGTTATATGTCTGTTCAGGTTTTCTATTTCTTCCTGTTTCAGTTTTGGTAGTTTATGTTTCTAGAAATTCCAGATTGCCTAATTTGTGGCATATAATTGCTCATGATAGTCTCTTACTATTGTTTGTATTTCTGTTCTCTTGGTTGTGATCTCTCCCCTTTCATTCATGATTTCCTAATTTGGGTCCTTTCTCTTTTCTTTTTGGTAAGTGTGGTTAAGGATTTATTAATGTTATTAATTCTTTCAAGGAAACAGTTCTTACCTTTTTTGATTTGTTCTTTTTTTTTTATTTCTACATCATTGATTTTTGCTGTAATCTTTATTATTTATCTTCTCTTGCTGGACTTAGGCATTATTTGCTGTTCTTTTTTGAGCTCCTTCAGGTATAAGGTTAGGTTGTGTATTTGAGATTTTTCTTGCTTCTTGAGGAATGTCTATATTGCTATATACTTCCTTCTTAGGACTGCCTTTGCTGCATCCCAAAGGTTTTGCACTATCATGTTTTCATGTTTTACATTTTCACTTGCTTCCATGTACTTTTTAAAATTCTTTTAAAATTTCCTGAAATTTTAAAAGAAATGAATGAACCCATTCATTCTTTAGTAAAATGTTCTTTAACCTCCAAGTATTTGTGGTCCTTCCAAATTTCTTCTTTTGGTTGACTTCAAGTTTCATAGCATTGTTGTCGGAAAATATGTAATGGTATTATATCAATATTTTTTTTACTGGTTGAGCATGATTTGTGACCCAGTATGTGATCTATTCTGGAGAATATTTCATGAGCACTCAAGAAGAATGTGTATTCTAAAAAAAAAAAAAAAATGTGCATTCTAATGCTTTAGGATGAAATGCTCTGAATATATCTGTGAAGTCCATCTGGTTCAGTATGTCATGCAAAGCCCTTGTTTCCTTGTAGATCTGCTTTGATGATCTATGCATTGTTGAGAGTGGGATGTTGAATTTCCCTATTATTGTATTATTATCAATTAGTTTCTTTAAGTTTGTTATTAATTGATTTATATATTTGGCTGCTCCTAAGTTAAGGGCATAAATTTTTATAATTGTCAGATCTTTTTGTTGGATAGACCCTTTTAATATGATATAGTGTCCTTCTTCACCTCCTATTACAGCCTTTGGTTGAGGGGGGTGGTTTAGCCTGGTGATGGTATTAAGGAGGGCACATCTTGCATGGAGCCCTGGGGGTTATATGCAAACAATGAATCATGGAACACTACATCAAAAACTGATGATGTACTATATGGTGACTAACATAACATAATAAAAAATAAAATCTTGTTTTTCTGATATAAGAATGGCTTCTCCATCTTTCTTTTGGTGTCTATTAGCATGATAAATGGTTCTCCACTCCCTTAATTTCAACCTGGAGGTGTCTTTGGGTCTAAAATATGTCTTTTTTAGCAGTATATTGATGGGTCTTTTTTTTTTTTTTAATCCATTTTGATACCTTATGTCTTTTAGTTGGAGCATTTGGTTCCTCCACATTCAGAGTAATTATTGAATGATATTAATTTAGTACCACTGTATTACCTGTAAAGTCACTGTTCCTATGAATTGTCTCTGTTCCTTTCTGATCTTTGTTTCTTTTGGTCTCTCTCTCCGCTCAAAGGGTCCCCTTTATTTGTTGCAAGGCTGGTTTAGAGTTCACAAATGCCTTTAGTTTTTGTTTGTCTTGGAAACTCTTTATCTCTCCTTCTGTTCTGAATGACAGCCTTACTGGATAAAGTATTCTTCCCTGCATATTTTTCCTATTTAGCACGTTGAATGTATCTTACCACTTGTCTCTGGCCTCCCATGTTTCTGTGGACAGGTCTGCTGCCAGCCTTATGTGTCTATCCCTGTAGGTTAAGGACCTCTTGTTCTGATCTGCTTTCAGGATTTTTCTCTTTATCTTTGTAATTTGTAGGTTTCACTGTAATATGTCGTGGTGTTGAGCTATGTTTGTTCATTTTGAGGGGAGTTCTCTGTGCCTCTTGGACTTGAAAGCCTGTTTACTTCCCCAGATTAGGGAAGTTTGCAGCTATAATTTGTTCTAGTAAACCTTCTACCCCTTATTCCTGCTCTTCGTCTTCTGGGACTCCTATGATATAATAAGGATATTATTTACTTTTATGTAATTTTTGAGTGCCTTAAGTCTACCTTCATTATATAATAGTTTTCCTTCCCTCTTCTTTCTGCTTCATTGTTTTCCATAAGTTTATCTTCTATATCACTGATTCCTCTTCTGCTTTCTTCATCCCCATTTTTATGGTCTCCACTTGGGACTGCATTTCAGTTATAGCATTTTTAATTTTTGCCTGACTAGATTTTAGTTCTTTTATCTGTACAGTAAGGGAGTCTCTAGTGTCTTCTATGTTTTTCTTAAGCCCAGCTAGGATCTTTATAATCATTGTTTTAAATTCTAGTTCAGACATCTTACTTATATCCCTGTTGATTAAATCCCCTGCTGTGAGTACGACCTCCTATTATTTCTTTAGGGGCAAATTTCTCCATTTCATCATTTTGTCTAGAAAAAAAAAAAAAGAATAAAGTAATTTAAAAAACAAAAATAATAACAAGAACAATTTCAGGAAGTGTTTCTGGTGTATGTTGTGTACACTCTACTGTTGTGTTTTGGTTGCTTTTTCACACTGGTTAGTCCTGCACAGGGTTTCTCCTTGCTTGTAGTGGGGAGTATTTGGACCTTTAACTAAGTGTGCTTTGATTTGTTTGTTAAGATAATCCTGGAAAAGAGAAAAAGAAAAAAAAAAAATAAAACAGCCTAATCTAAGATAAGAGGACAAGGGAAAATATGCAAACAAACAGAAAACAAACAAAAAAAATTATAAGCTTGATTCCAAAGAATAAGAAAGAAAGAAGGAAAAAAAAAGTAAGGAAAGAAGAAAAGAAAAGAATAATAAGAAGGCTGAACCAAAAAATAAGAGTAGGAAAGAAACAAACAAACCAACATATGAACAAAAAATCATAAGCCTGATACCAAAAAAAAGTTAAAGAGAAAAAAAGAAAAAAAAACCATTATATATAAAATAAAAGAAAAATGAAATATAAGAAATAGAAAAAAATAAAAAGAAGAAAATTTAAAAATTAAGAAAAAAAATAATCAAGCCTGGCCCTATTTCTACCACAAGCTGATGTTTTGGAGCATTCTTTAATCAGTAGACTTGGTATGTGTGGGGGACATGTGTTAGTCTCCTGAGAGAAAGACCAGCTGGCCTGGCTCATAAGGTGCCTTGCTCTTATAAAGATGCCCCTCCCCACTGCGGCGAGGGGTAGGTAGTTAGTGTAAGTGACTGCAGCCTCCACTGGAGGTGCTGTGTTTCTTTCTGAAGTCAGATTTTGCTGGTGGTGGGGGAAGAAGGATGTTGGAGAAGGAATATGACATCAACCTACCCTCTGGTCCCCAGGGAGGGGAATTCTTGGACAAAACTGTTCAGGAGGCCCTCTCAGAAAAGCAAACCATCTCCTGTGTCCCGGGCTTTCATCAGATCCCTGCCCTTAACCTGTCTGTTCCCGGGCTGTCTGTCTTCCCAGCACTACAGATCTCCTGTTATTTTATCTCTGGCCAGTGGCTGGGATTCAAAACTTTAATATTTAAAAGGCCTGGAAAGGTGGGAACTCACTCATCTCCTCCACAGGAGAGGCTCATGGCACGCCCAGCACCATCTTGTCCCAGAAAAACAGTAGCACAGTGCGCACATGGAGGCTAGAGTTTATTATTATGCACAGCAAAAAGCTGCAACAAGGTTATCTGGCCTCTGCGAGCAACTCAGTCCCCTACTATGTTCTGTCTCAGAAAAGCAGTCGCACAGTCTTGAATTTATAGTGGTGGACAGTGCAAAGCAATAGCCAGGTTATCTGCAGTCTGCGCATGTTTCTGTTTTCTGCTCAGTTCTGTCCGAGAAAAATAGCTGCTCAGCGTGCACATAGTGGTTTAAGCCTATTGTGGTTCACAGCAAAAAGCTGCTACAAGGGTGTCTGCCCTTTGCCTACACCTCTGTCCCCACTGTTGCGTGCCACTCAATGGCTCCCAGCAACCTCTTGTCCTTGGAGAGGCAAAATAGCTCTTCCACAAGTACCCCAGGAAAGGAATCAATCTTTCTCAGTGCAACCCAGGGGATCTCCTCACCATGGCTTATTGTGCTCTCTCCCACTCTCTTCCTCTCCCTGACTTTGCTCCACAAAAAGGTGTCCTTCCCCTTCCTGGCCCTTCAGCTCTCCTCTCCCCTGATTCACAGCTCCAAACCTCGAACCTGCCAAGTTCTATCCCTCCAACTGTGCATATTATTTTCTTAATCCTCAGATTGTATTTCTAGTTGTTCAAAATAGCTGGATGTAGATCTGGCTTTGTTCAAGGAATGAGGCAAGGTCAGGGTCCCCCTACTACCCTGCCATCTTAACTCCTCCTTCTCTGAAACTTTAACAGCTATATTTAAATACCCAGAATCTTAAAAGAAAATTTTATCATGACTAGCACCATTTTATTCTGAATTCTGGAAGAATGATGCAACCTAAAGTATTATAATTGTACAGAGTATTTTATAATAAAAGTGAGAAAGGATAAAAAATGATGCAAAGAAACCTGGGGAGTTACAAGTTGGGTTATTTACATCTCTTTTAAATATGTTGCTGGCTGATTACCAATTTCTAAATTCCCAATCTGAAGCTAAGTAAAATTATTTATCATATTAAGTAACTATAGAAAATTATTGAAAAAAATTTAAATTGCATTCAGTTTTCAGTGATTTGCTTACACATTTTCTCATGCTAAAAGATAATGAAAATAGAGTGTATTAACATATTCTTCAACTTTTTGCTTATGAAATCTTCAATAGTTAAAATCTCTCTTCCTGATTCATTATTGATCCTTAGTTTAAAGGAAAGAAGTGATGAAATGTTACATACTGCTAAAAAAATATGCAGTAGTTATTGGGGATGCATTGTGCTGAAGTAAAAAGAGTACAAGACTTTGAGTGAAGGGCAATGTGTTTTAAATCCTGTCTTACTCATTTAATTAGAAATTAAAAACTGGCCAGTTTTCTTTGAATGCTTAATTTTTTTTTACCCTTTCTCACTTTTATTATAAAATATTTTGTACAGTTCTAATGCTTTAGGTTGTATGTTTCTCCCAGAATTTATTTATTTAACCTCTTGACTTTAGAAAAAAATATATACTTTACAGGGTTGTTGTAATAATTAAATAAGATATCACATAAAATATAACCAGACACTGAATTTTGACATGTAGTTGTTTCTTAATAAATGTTATTAATCTTTTATTGAAAGGTCAGACTTATGTTGAGTAGTATGTCACAAAGCAACACATACATTCACACACAGGAAGCATATGTGTTTATTTAAATTGTATTTATTTTGTCCATGTATTAATGCATGCTTATAAATTTGTAAGGAATACTAAACATGTAGAAAACATTAAAACATTAAGAATAAAATCTTAGGCATAATTACTGTTAAAATGTTGGTGTAATGCTGTGGTTTATTTCAAACATTTCTTTGTTGAGACTCACTTGTGTTTTCTGTGGGGTAGTTGGATAAAATTGGGCAGCTAAATCTTTCAATCCCATGTGCTTTCTAAATGAAATAATTAGGTTATAAGTTGACTTGCCAACATAACGTAGGAACTATCTTGCATATTGGGAAGTTTTATGTGTGTGTGTGTGTGTTTATAAACAGGTGAAATTTTCCAACCAGGCACATACCATTCAATTTTCTGTCAATCACACTGTTGTATAAAGCAGCAAAACTGAAGGGGGTGGGGAATGATTGTTGTATACACCGTAAATTGCTTTCCCTGTTCTCATTTGAAATAATTGGTGTAAGACTCTTGACTTTTTATATTTGGAGACCAAATAAAAATGGAAATAAATTATCTTTTTCTACATAAAAACTGCACATATGCTTTCATGATTTGGTTTTAAAACATTGTGATCATAAACTATTTGGTTTCTTCATTTGGGTTTACCTTAACATTATTCCATTAGCTCTTCCAATGTCATTAACTATGGTTTAAAATTTCAGTTTTAGTGGTGCATTTTATTTTATGCCCTCAATTAACAATTAACATTTAAAATTATATATTCATTGAAGTATATCACAATATATTATGCTATTTTTATATGTTCATCATCAGTTTAACTCTAGTAGTAATCATCTAAGTTTTTAAAGAACTATAATATATAAGTGAATTTATATTACATACCTGCTATTTTTAAATAATGCAGTTTAAGTTTTACCATATGCAATAAAAATGTTTTCTCTATTGAAGTGCACATGTACATTCTTATCTGCTACCTTGCACGAAAAACTTAGTTAATAGTTATCATTGTCATATTTTAGAACTGTATTAATTCATATTTTATGAAATGTAATTATAGATAGTATATCAAGAATAAAAATGTATTGTCTAACTTGAATCACTTGACTGTGTTAGTCTATTGATTAATGGCTTGCAATTCCCTGTGAATCAATGTATTTCTGAAACTCTAAATGACTCATTGTCAATCAAGTTCCTCCTTTGAGGTGTTGTAACAAAACTACAATTCTTTACTGTGTGTGAAAGTCATTAAGTGAACTTACTGATCATTATAGCTTTATGGTAGCAGGGAGAAAATGGGGGATTTTATTTTATTTTATTCTTTATTTTTTAAAGATTTTATTTATTTATTTATTTAACTGAGAGAGGGAGAGAGAGAGTGCACAAGCAGGGGGAGTGGCAGGCAGAGGGAGAGGGAGAAGCAGACTCCCTACCGAGCAGGGAACCCCATGCAGTGCTCGATCCCAGCGTGCTGGGATCATGACCTGAACCAAAGGCAGATGCACAACCAACTGAGCTACCCAGGTGCCCCAAAAGGGGGGCAGTGATTTAAAAATGTAATCAAATTCACTATTAGGAAACCTGCATAATTTAGCTTCATTTTTCGCCATTTTCTAATCACCCCTACCATAGAATACTCCAACATTACATTTTTATCTTCCAACTCTTAAGCATCCCAGTTGGTAGGAAGCTCATTCAGAGCCATAATAAATTATTTTTGGTCAGAATCTATATTTAAATTGTTTTCAAGTATGATCATTTTTGATGAATATATTCTCTTAACATGAGCTTCAGTAAAAACAGTGAGCTATAATAAATTAACTATAGAAATATAAATGGCATTTTCTTGGGAAGGCAGATTAGAAAATAAATAAGAGTAGAAAAAAAATAAACAGGTAGATATTTAATACCCTCTAAAAAGCCTCTTAATTTGTGTATATTAACTGAATAGTAAAGATAGCAAATAATTTTTGGCCAATTTTCAGAACTTAAATAAATTACTTCACATTTTTTTTCAAATTAATATCAGAGTTAATTTAGAGGTTTTGTAAAACCAGAACTCATCCTTACTTTTTATTCATAGGCACATATAGTGAGTGAATCACAGAATAAGTGCTTCCATTCCATTCCAATCACAGAATTAGCTTCCATTCACTTCCGTGGCTGTTCTTTCTAGGAAGAGTTTGATCAGATGCTTGCAGTTTTGATTTATGTATTATAAGGAACAACATGTGGCTGGTCTGTCCAGTCTTCTGGCTAGAATACAAAAACTTAGCTATTATTCTCTGTTTAATATTGTTAAATTAATATTTTAGTAAATTAAAATTTAATTCATAAATTAAAACTAAGTGAAAATTTAAAATAAGATGAACACTGGATGCTATATGCAACTGATGAATTATTGAACTCTACATCTGAAACTAATGATGTAATATATGTTGGCTAATTGAATTTTTTTTTAAGATTTTATTTATTTATTTGACAGAGAGAGACACAGTGAGAGAGGGAACACAAGCAGGAGGAGTGGGAGAGAGAGAAGCAGGCTTCCCGCTGAGCAGGGAGCCCAATGCGGGGCTCCATCCCAGGACCCTGAGATCATGACCCGAGCCGAAGGCAGACTCTTAACGACTAAGCCACCCAGGCGCCCCTGGCTAATTGAATTTAAATTAAAAAGAGGAAAAAAGAAAAAAAGTAGTTATTAAATATTAGTGTTGGGGTGCCTGGGTGGCTCAGTTGGTTAAGCATCTGCCTTTGGGTCAGGTCATGATCCTTGGGTTCTGGGATTGAGCCTGCTTCTCCCTTTCCCTGTGCCTGCTACTCCCCTTGCTCGTGCTCTCTCTCTCTCTGTCAAATAAATAAAATCTTAAAAATAAATAAATAAATGTATAAATATTAAATTAGTGTGAAAGGAAATTATTTGATAGAAAACCATGGAACTGATATTTGGTATTATAATAAGATGCAGTACAGTTGCCTAGAATCTCCTGGACTATAACTCAAAGTCTTATGAAAAGAAAGCAATCTGTGTTCTTAATTAACTACTTGGCATTATAAATATTGTTGGTTTACAAAAAACTCTAGATATAAGAACTGTGGTGATAGATTACAACAATGGCTATTGTAGAAGAAAAATTAGTCTATATATGATCTGGTAGTTTCATTTGATTTAAGGCATGTTTTAATAGGAATTCCTACTGAGAAATTATCTGTATTCATTGCAGGCTTAAATTCTTATTCACTGCCACCACCACCTATTCTATGTTTTAAGTATCACTAGGCTCAACAGAAAGAAAAGAGAAAATGTGGGATGGGACCAATGTAAATTGGTTGGGTTAAAAAGAGTATTTGAAAACTATGATATCAACCAAATGAACATCTGAAATAAACTCTCATTTAAATGGGATTTGATATCATGTGAAAGATTAAATTATGACTTCAAATTAAAACTATGCAATTGTGGATAAATTTTAGAATTAATATGTAAATAAGTCTTTGAAATTTGACTTAAAAAGTCATCCTCAACATTTTAATGGAAGTAAGTAGATTATGTTCACTGTGTATTGGTAGTAGAGATAAAACTTAAAAACTAATTCTCATCATGATTAAACGCCCTATTGCAAATTATAAATCAGAAGTATGTTTGCCATTTTCTTTGATTTTTGGTTAAGAGCAGTTCTCAATAGGCACCAATTACATCATAGATTTGAGTAGCAGAGAACTATAAAGTTCAATTGACAATTCACTATGGTTTGTAGTCTAAAGAGAAGAAAGAGAAGTGATAAACTCCTTGTCTATTTGAATGCTGATTACCAACTTCAAGACTGGTTGAATTTTATGAGTTTATGTCTAAAACATAGGAACACTTTTATTCAGCAGCTTAAATATTATTACTATTTTATTTGTATCTTAGTTATGTAATCTCAGCAGAGTGACAAATAAATTAGGAAAGTAGAATGTAATATTAAAAAAAAAAGACTAAAGGAATTAAGTGACTGAATCTTATTTTCCAGAAGAATCAGAATACAAACTGTGATGCACTTCTGAAATATTGTATTCTAACATCCTATTGTTAGAATATTGAATCCTAAACATCATTCTATCTTTTCAGATATGAATCAAATGCTTTTGAATGGAGAATATAGCACATTGCATGTTTTGCTCATTACCCCACAAGAGCAAAGAGTAATTTATTTATTTTCTTAAAGATTTTATTTATTTATTTGAGAGAGAGTAAGCGAGAGAGAGAGCACAAGCTGGGTGGGGGAGAGGCAGAGGGAGAAGCAGATTCCCTGCTGAGCAGGGAGCCTAATGTGGGGCTCAATCCCAGGACCCTGGATCATGACCTGAACCAAAAGCAGATGCTTAACCGACTGAGCCACCCAGGCACCCAAGCAAAGAGTAATTTAAAAAACAAGCAATTGAGAGTAAGGAGAATAGAATTATAGGCCTGTCTCTATTGCTAATGAGTCCTGTGGCTTTGGTTCACTTAACTTCCCTTTGTTTTAGTTTTTTATTCTGCAGTATGACTATATGATCTCTAAGGTTGTTACCAAACTAACTTAAGTTTGCTCCTTGGTGAGTTATAAATAGAGACTATACTAGGTGCAGTTGTCACACAAAAGAAACTTTATGTAGGGCAAATAAGAAGATCATGGGGAATAACTTTCAAAGCCATGACCCTCCAAGTAAGGGTGAGGAGATTCTTTTTATTTTCGGTTTAGGATGAATATTCAGAAAGGGGAGCTTTGTCATTGCAGGTAAAGGCGGACATAAGGCTGCACAGGCCTACTTAGAAAACATGCCTATATGTGCATCTTATGTTAATAAAGTTTGTGCTCCTCCTTCAGCAGAGATTTTAAAAATTATAATGAAGCAACCAGTAACTGTCAGACAGAGAGAAGGGACTATGGACAAGATCCAAGAGCCAATATGAACTGGAAGGGGTCTTGGGCTCCTTACCTCAGGTAGGAAATGCAGGGCCTTACTTGTTCATAGGCTAAAACCGTATCAGTTGACCTGAATCCAGACTTCTGCAGAGAAAGCCAGTGTATTTGTTAGTGGGGTCTGAAAAGAAATAATAGCTGAATAGGGAAAAACAGTTCTCTGAAAAGCAAGTTTTAAATTATCTGCTAGTTTCAACCTCATTAACCCTATGGCACATGGCTTCAATCTTGCAAAAACAACTCAAGAATGTGCACTAGGGCAGTCTTTACTTTTGAAGCCATAGTGGGAGTTTTACCATCAATTTATTCTCTCTGATATGGTTAGGCTATTTCCTGGACTGATAGAGACAGTTTTTGCATTCCCTTTGTTCCCTTGAAATCCTTAATTACTGAGGTTTTTGCATTTCTTTGTAATGCGTGCTAGGGCAAGTAGAGCTGGGAAGGGCATAGATCACTGAAAATAGCTGGGGGTTTAAAATGACTTCTCTTATGTCTCCAAAGCTGTGTCTTGTCTTTCTTTTTCTGGGAATCCTTAACTATTTCTCCTTTCAAGGTATCTTCTTTTACAAAAAATTGAAAAAACAAAACAAACAAACAACAAAAAACAACCTTTCCATTTAAGGGAATTGGATTGGAGTAAGAGAATTATCCTGCCATTTATTGAACAATCCATAATAAAATAAAACAATACCAAAAAAGAGTCATTATTCAGTCTCACTCCCTGTAATAGGGTCTACTAAAAAATGTCAAGCTTATCCTTAAGCTCTGGAAGGGCATTCATTCAACATGTACTGAACCTCATGCAGCATTTATGATATAATGGTGATACAAATTTTTACCACAATCCAGTGGAAATGGAAGTGAAGTTTTTGTTCATGTTTGCAAAGAAGTAAATATATTTGCATCAAAATCATTTAAGTAAGTTCAGTTACATGCAAAACAACATATTTTTCATGCATACCCATTATATCTTTAAACTTTGTCAATTTCTTTTTTTTAAGATTTATTTATTTATTTTAGAAAGACAGAGAGAACGAGTGGATGGAGGGGCAGAGGGAGAGAATCTTCAAGCAGACTCCTTGCTGAGTGAGGAGCCTGATGTGAGACTCAATCCCACGACCCATGAGATCATGACCTGAGCTGAAACCAAGAGCTGGGTGCTTAACTGACTGAGCCACCCAGGTGCCCGTCATTTTCTTGAAAATAAAAATAAAAGATATAATAAGGGAATAAGGTACATTTGTGTATGATTACAATATAAGGAAAATTAGGTAGGATTTCCATGATTATAAATATGTGCTTAACAAGAGAATAATAAAAATTGTCACAAGGATACAAATTAGTCCTCTTTTATATAGATTATCTTAGTTAAAATCAAGCATTTCATTTCCAAAGAAAAAAACTACAGTTTGATGCATGTTCATGAAAACTAAGGTAGTTTTTAATTCTGGTAGGTGTAATTCATGTGTCCCATTTAAGACTTAGAATGTTTTCTTCCAATATAATTATAGTATTTAGAATGCATAAATGCAATCATACTAATTTTGTAGGATAGGAAAAACATCTAAATTATTCTCACCATAGGATGAAGAGCTAAGTTCACTTTTGAGTGTAAAACATTCCTGCCATGCCCCAGAAGAAAATTTTTTATGCTATTAACTGTGCTGTTATATTTAAGATAGAGAGGGTGCTTTTTCTTAAATTCAGTACTGAAAGTTTAAGTGAAATTAGTAAGTAGTGATCTGATTAATTCACCTCCAAGTTATTTTGGAGAGCAATAGTTAAATTTTATTTATAAAACAGTAGAAGCTGTTCACTATGACGATTTATATACAATTTATCAAGACCAACAAGTGTGAAATGCCTTCATCATGATGCATTAACTCAGCCTTATAATATCCAAATGTTAAGATAATTAAGGTAAATATATGGGGTTTCATGAAAATCCTTAGCCAAAATTCAAATTATGCTTTTGAGATGATTTTATATCCTCCTCAACTCATGAATAGAGTATATAGAAGACAGGAGATCATTAATTCATTCTCTTAAACTGATATAATAAACTCTGCAGTTAGCTGTCAATTATTAAAATGCCCGTCTTTTAATATAATCATCTGATGGAAATTGACTTAGTTTGTTATTCCCCCAGACCTAGTGCATAGGGATGAAGTGATAAGATCTAGTAAATACTGAACTAAAAATTTGTTTATATGATTTCAGTGACTAATTATACATTTTCAAAATTTTATACTTTGAAAGGTAGTATTTTAATATTAGATACACTGATAAGCAGGTTTTCTGTATTTAAAAATTATTATAAGGTTATCCAGTATTTAGTTGATAGTTATTTTTCTTTTTAAAATGTTTTTAATTAAATTCCAGTTAGTTAACACACACTGTAATATTAGTTTCAGTTGTACAATATAGTGATTCACATTTCCATACATCACCCAGTGCTCATCACGAGTGCCATCCCTAATCCCCATCACCTATTCAACCCACAACCCCACCCACATCTCTTCTGGTAACCATCAGTTCTCTATAGTTAAGAGTCTGTTTCTTGGTTTGCCTCCCTCCTTCTCTCTCTCTCTCTCTTTTTTTCCCTTTGTTGGTTTGTTTTGTAGTTTAAATTCCACACATGGGTGAAATCATATGGTATTTGTCTTTCTCTGACTGACTTATTTCACTTAGCATAATACACTGTAACTCCATTGAAAGTGGCAGTATTTCATTCTTTTTTAAGGCTGAGTAATATCCCATTGTGTGTGTGTGTATATATATACATATATATATATATGTATATATATACATACCACATCTTCTTTATTGATTTGTGAGTGGATAGACACTTGGGCTGTTTCTATAATTTTGCTATTGTAGATAATGCTGCTATAAACATTGGAGTGCATGTACCCCTTTGAAGTAGTATTTTTATATTCTTTGGGTAAATACCAAGTAGTGCAATTACTGGATCAAAGGGTAGTTCTATTTTTAATACTTTGAGGAATCTCCACACTATTTTCCAGAGTGGCTGCACCATTTTGCATTCCCACCAACAGTGTAAGAGGGTTCCCCTTTCTCCACATCCATGCCAACAGCTTTTGTTTCTTGTGTTGTTGATTTTAGCCATTCTGACAGGGGTGAGGTGATATCACATTGTAGGATTGATTTGCATTTTCCTGATGATCAGTGATATTGAGCATCTTTTCATGTGCCTGTTGTCCATCTGTATATCTTCTTTGGAAAAATATCTATTCATGTCTTCTGCCCATTTGGAATTGGATAAATTGTTTTTTGATTGTTGAGTTTTGTAAGTTTATATGTATATATTTTGGATACTAACCCATTATCAGATATGTCATTTGCAAATATCTTCTCCCATTCTGCAGGTTGCCTTTTAGTTTTGTTGATTGTTTCCTTTGCTATGCAAAACCTCTTTATTTTGAAGAAGTTCCAATAGTTTATTTTTGTTTTTCTTTCCCTTGACTCAAAAGACATATCTAGAAAGAAGTTGCTAAAGTCGATGTCAAAGAGGTTACTGCCTGTGTTCTCTTCTAGCATTTTATTGGTTTCAGGTCTCACATTCATATCTTTAATCCATTTTGAATATATTTTTGTGTATGGTGTAAGAAAGTGGTCCAGTTACATTCTTTTGCATGCTGTTGTCCGGTTTTCCCAACACCATTTGTTGAAAAGACTGTGTTTTCCCCAGTATTGGATATTTCTTTTTGCTATTTCAAGCATTAATTGACCATATGGTTGTCAGTTCCATTCTGAGTTTTCTATTCTGTTCCACTGATTTATGTGCTTGTTTTTGTGCCAGAACCATACTGTTTTGATACTAAAGTTTTGTAGTATAACTTTAAGCCCAGAACTGTGATGCCTCCAGCTTTGATTTTATTTTCAAGATTGCTTCGGCTATTCAGGGTCTTTTGTGGTTCCATACAAATTTTAGATTTTTGTCCTAGCTCTGTGAAAAATGCTGGTGGTATTTTTATAAGAATTGCATTAAATATGTAGATTACTTTGGGTATATAGACATTTTAACAATATCTGTTCTTCAAATCCATGACCATGAAATGTCTTTCCACTTCCTTGTGTCATCTTCAATTTCTTTCCTCAGTGTTTTATAGCTTTCACAGTACAAGTCTTTTACCTCTTTGGTTAGGTTTATTCCTAAGTACTTTATTGTTGGGGCGCCTGGGTGGCTCAGTCGTCAAGCATCTGCCTTCGGCTCAGGTCATGATCCCAGGGTCCTGGGATCGAGCCCTGCATCGGGCTCTCTGCTCCGCAGGAAACCTGCTTCTCCCTCTCCCACTCCCCCTGCTTGTGTTCCCTCTCTCGCTGTGTCTCTCTCTGTCAAATAAATAAATAAAATCTTCAAAAAAAAAAAGTACTTTATTGTTTTTGGAGCAATTGTAAATGGGGTTGATTTCTTAATTTCTCTTTCCTGTGCTTCATTATTGGTATATGGAAATGCAACAGATTTCTTTACATTGATTTTGTATCCTGTGACATAATTGAATTCCTTTATCGGTTCTACCAGTTTTTGGTGGAGTCTTTTGGGCTTTCTATATACAGTATCGTGTCATCTGCAAATAGTGAAAGTTCTACTTCTTTTTTGCTTATTTGGATGCATTTTACTTCTTTTTGTTGTGTCATTGCTGTGGCTAGGACTATGTTGAATAACTACTATGTTAATTAACAGTGGTGAGAGTGGACATCCTTGTTTTGTTCCTGACCATAAAGGAAAAGCTCTCATTTTTTCCCCACTGAGGATTATATTAGCTGTGGATTTTTTGTATATGGCCTTTATTATGTTGAGATATTTTCCCTCTAACCCTACTTTGCTGAGGGTCATTATCATGAATGGATGTTGTACTTTGTCAAATGATTTTTCAGCATCTACTGAAAGGATCAGATGTTTTTAAGCCTTTCTTTTATTGATGTGGTGTATCACATTGAGTGATTTGTAAATATTGAACATTTACAGCCCAGCCATCTGGCCCTGGAATATTTTTTCTTTGGAAGTTTTTTATTAATGATTCAATTTCTTTGCTGGTTATTGGTCTGTTCAAGTTTTCTATTTCTTCCTGTTTCAGTTTTGGTAGTTCATATGTTTCTAGGAATTTATCCATTTCTTCTAGTTGGTCCAATTTGTTTGCTTATAGTATTCATAATATTCTCCTAGAATTCTTTGTCTTTCTATGGTGTTGGTTGTTATTTCTCCTCTCTCATTTGTGATTTCATTTATTTGAGTCCTTTCTCTTTTCTTTTAATAAGTCTGGCCAGAGATTTATCAATTTTCATTATTTTTTTCAAAGAACCAGCTCTTGGTTTCATTGATCTGTTCTATTGTTCTTTTTATTTTCTGTATCATTTATTTCTGCTCTAATCTTTGTTATTTCCTTCCTCCTGCTGGCTTTAAGCTAACTTTGTTTCTCTTTTTCTAGTTCCTTTAGGTGTAGTGTTAAGCAGTTCATTTGAGATTTTCTTGCTTCTTGAGGTAGGCCTGTATTGCAATATACTTCCCTCATTTGCTGCATCTGAAAGGTTTTGGATCATTGTGTTTTAATTTTCATTTGTTTCCATGTTTTTTTTTTTTTAATTTGTATCTGATTTCCTCATTGACCCATTCATTGTTTTGTAGCATGTTGTTTAATTTCCATGTATTTGTGGTCTTTCCAGGTTTTTTCTTTGGTTGACTCCTAGTTTCAAAGTGTTTTAGTCAGAAAATATGCATGGTATGATTTCCATTCTTTTGTATTTGTTGAGGCCCGTTTTGTGACTTAATATGTGATCTATTTTAGAGAATGACCCATGTGCACTTGAAAAGAATGTGTATTCTGTTGCTTTTGAATGAAATGTTCTGAACATATCTGTCAAGTCCATCTGGTCCAGTGTCTCATTCAAAGCCATTGTTTCCTTGTTGACTTTCTGTTTAGATGATCTTTCTATTGATAAAAGTGGGTTGCTAAAATTCTCTACTATTATTGCATTGTTATCAATGAGTTCCTTTATGTTTGTTATTAATTGTTTTATATATTTTAGTGCTCCCAATTTGGGTGCATACATATTTATGATTGTTATATCTTTTTGTTGGGTTGTCCACTTTAATATGATATGATACCCTTCTTTGTCTCATGTTATAGTCTTTGCTTTAAAGTCTAGTTTTTCTGACATTTTATACTCCAGGTTTGTTTTGACATCAATTTAAGTGATGTTTCTCCACCCTCTCACTTTCAGTCTGCAGGTGTCTTTAGGACTAAAACGAGTCTCTTATAAGCAGCATATAGATGACTCTTCTTTTGTTTTTAATCCTTTGTGACACCTATGTCTTTTGATTGGAGCGTTTAGTCCATTTTCAAAGTAATTATTGACAGGTATGCATTTATTGCTGTTTTATTATTTGTTTTGTTGTTGTTTCTGAAAATTTTCTCTGTTCCTTTATTGTCTTTGTTGCTTTTTGTCTTTCTTTCCCACTCAAAGAGTCCCCTTTAATATTTCTTGCATGCTGCTTTGGTGGTCATGAACTCCTTTAGCTTTTGTTTGTCTGGGAGACTCTTTTTCTCTCCTTCTATTCTGAATGCTAGCCTTGCTGGATAGAGTATTCTTGGCTGCAGATTTTTCCCATTCAGCACTTTGAACATATCATTCTCCTCACTTCTGGCTTGCCAAGTTTCTGTAGAGAAATCTGCACATAGTCTTATGGTTCTTCCCTTGTAAGTTAAGGACTACTTCTGTCTTGTTTTTAAGATTTTTTTCCATCAGTATATTTTGCTAATTTAATTACAATATGTCTTCTTGTTGGCCTGCTTTTGCTTATTTTGATGGAGTTTTCTGTGCCTCCTGGATCTGGATGTCTGTTTCCTTCTCTAGATTAGGGAAGTTTTCAGCTATAATTTCCTCAAATAAATTTTCTCCCCCTTTTCTCTCTCTTCTTCAGTGATTCCTATAATATGATTTTTATTACATTTGATGGAGTCACTGATTTCCCGAATTCTATTCTCATATTCTATAATTCTTCTGTCTCTCATTTGTTTAGCTTCATTATTTTCCATTATTTTGCCTTCTGTATCACTTATCAATTCCTCTGCTTCTTCCAGCCTTGTGTTCATTGCATGAAGCCTGTTTCCAATTTCAGTTATCGCATTCTTCATTTCTTTCTTTCTTTCTTTTTTCTGCATTCTTCATTTCTGTTTTTTAACTCTTTTATGTTTGTGGTAAGGGTCTCCCTGATGTCTTTCATTTGTTTCTCAAGCCCAGTGAGTATCTTTATGATTTAAATTTAAATTCTCCATCAGGTATGTTACTTATATCTGTATTGCTCAGATCTTTGGCCATGAAATTACCTTGTTTTTTTAATCTAACATGAATTCCTCCATCTTGGCATTTTGTCTAATTCTCTGCCTTCCTCTCTGTGTTAGAAAAGCCAGTTAAGTGTCTTGCTCCTGAGAGTAATAGCTTTATGAAGAAGAGGTCCAGGGTTTGGTGCTTCAGGGAGTGTCTCTGGTCTGTGCTGCATGTGCTCTGCTGTTGTGTTTTGGTTACTCTATCCTTCAAGCCAGTCATGTGCTGAGGTTCCCCTTGCCTGCAGTGGTCAGTGTTTTGTTCTTGGACAGAGTGTAGGAGACTTAACTAGATATACTCTTGTCTTCCTCTTAAATGAGACTTTGATACTATTTCCACTGGAACTGGTTGGGAGATGTGGTGTGGGCATGGGTTTGTGTTGGTCTTCTAGGGGAAGAGCCTGTTGCACTGGAACTGAGTCAAGCTTGACTGAGAGGGACAATCCCACTAGCATGCAAGGTTGTGGGATTTGGTGTAAGTTAGGTAGCTGTGTGGGTGCTGTGCTGCTTCCAGCAGATGATCCTCTGTTTATGACTAGGGGAAGGAGAGGGATATGGAGCAGGCCAGCCCCTTTGTCCATGAATGCTACCTCTCAGGGAAATACTCCAAGAAGAATGAATAATCTCCCTGCGTGTGTCCCAGACATTTTTCAGATCACTGTTTCCACACTGCCTCTGGGTTGTTTGCCTTCTCTTTAGGAGCAGGGCGGTGGCCTCAGGGCTCTATCCCAGCTAAGCCTGCTTACATTTAAAACACCAGGCACTAAGCCTCTCACTTTTGCAAGCACTCACAAAAATCAACCCCTCTTGTTTTGGCCAGTGGCTTTGGGGAAAGGTTCTCCTTATGCATTTCCCTGTGTGCTCTACTCTCTCTTGTCCTTTTCTGTGACCACAGCTCCCTCACCTCCACAGCACCTGTGATCTGTTTCTCTCTTAAACTGTATCTCTGTATTTCTTACCATTTTGATGTGATCTCTTCTCTCCCTTTAGTTTGGAGTTTGTTCTGTCAATCTTCAGGTTAATTTTGGGGGTATTTAGAATGATTAAATATTTATCTAGTCGTGTTCATGGGAATAGTTGAGCCTAGGGTCCTCCTACTCTGCTGCCATCTTCCCCATTTGGGAACATATACAAATTTTAATATATTTTAAATAATAAAAAACACACAGAATATGTTTGTTGCTGTTAATGGAATTAAAATATTTAGCATTAAGAGATGTAGAAAAAAATCACAATATTGGGAAAATAATATACTTCAATGAGACAAAAAGGAAATAAAAAAGCAAATCAGCAAGTATTTTAAACTGAATTGTAATAAAAATGCAATAGAAAATCCAACTAACTAAATGTGTATTCAGAGGAAAAGGTATAACTTTAAATGATTGTATTAGAAAAGAAGAGAAGACTACACTTAATGGCCCAAGATATCACCTTAAGAAGCTAGAAAAAGAAACACAAAGTAAACCCAAAGCATGTAGAATAATAAAAAAAATAGCTCACCAAAATAGAAAACATTCAAGAAAATGAACAAGCCAAACACTTGTTCTTTGAAATCACTAATAAAATTGATATAGCCTTAGCTAGACCTATTAAGAAAAAATACAGGGAACAAAAATCATCAGTATCAGGAACAAAAGAGTATCCATCTCCTCAGATCCTACAGACAGTAAAAAATAATTAGAATAAGTATACACAACTTTTTTCCCCAGCAAGTTGGACAATTTAGTAAAAATAGACAAGTTCTTTGAAAGACATAAGCTACCAAAGCTCTATCAAGAAGATAATACACAATCTGAATAGTTTTGTACCCATTATAGATATTAAATTTTTTTGTTACAAATCTTCCCACAAGGAAAATATAAAGCCCATATGGCATCAAAGGTAAATTTTACAAATGCATAAGGAAAAAGGGTAATAATCTTACACAAACTTTTTCAAAAAATATGAGTGAGGAAAGTTTTACAACTCATTTAAGGTACCAGCATTATTTTGACACCAAAATCCAGGAAAATATATTATAAAAGGAAAGAATAAAAAAACTACAGGCAATATCCCTCATGAATACACAAAAGCCCTTTTAAAATATTAGCAAATCAAATCTAACAATCTAAAACAGCGAGATATATATTAGGGAATAAAGTATATCCCAGAAATCCATGGTTTGTTTAATATTCAGAAATTTGACTATGTAATTCACCCCAGTAACATAGTAAATATAGTACCTTAACTTATAATGGTAAGAGTAAAAGCAGTGTCATGGACTTGGCTCCTTCATAATTATTTTGAAACCAAAGTTTTGTCACAATAGTGTGTAAATGCAGGTTCATTATTATAGCCTACATGTAACTGAGTCACTAAGAACCTTAATGAGTTAATGAGAGACTAAAAAGTTGAGATTACACCTATGTCCCTTAGTAAAAGAAAGTACATGTATATGTACTGAATTGCACTTAAGTTGTGTACATATGCATGCACAATAAAATCCATGTTTGAGAAGGAGGATACATTTTAATAGTGAGGAAATAATTTTAAGAAAAAATGTATTGAAATAAGTATTCTGGTTAATTCAGTGAATGTTTCCTTATATTTTATCTTAATCTGCCAGCCTACATACAATTCATAAGTTTGATCTATTTCTTTTGTTTGTTTGTTTCATCTATTTCTGTGCCCATTTATCAGGAATCATTTTTGGTTTATTTCCCTCATTTGAAAAAAAGTATTGCCTTTTGAAAAAGACTTTCTCTTCACTTAAGGTCACAATTAACCGTCCAAAGGACTATTCACACTAGCTTACTGAATATCTCTCCATACTTATTTCTTTCGTATATTTCTGTCATCCCCACTACTCTATGGATGTGGTCTCTCTCCACCATGCCCACTGCAATTATGTCCTATCTTTACATGCACACAGAAACAGACAAGATCTTTTACTTTGTTAACACAACCCATACTTTATTTATCAACTTTCTCTTAAAGTAAATTCACCGTCATTCAAAAAATTGCATAAAGGGGGAGGAGTTGAGATGGTGAATTAGTAGGGCAACCCTGAGATTGCTTTATCTCTCCAACACAGCTAGATCAGTATCAAATCATTTTGAACAACTAGGAATCCTTGATCTGAGGATTAAGAAAACAATTTGCACAATTAGAGGGAGAGAACATGGCAGGTGCGAGGTTTGTAGATGTGAGTTGGGAGAGACAAGAGCAGTGGTGCAGCAAAAGTGTGGGAACCTTTTTCACAGAGCAAAATCAGGAATAGAGGGAGAGAGTGGGACAGAGAGTGGTGCATAGGGTTCACCCACAGTGTTCTGGTGTGGGTATCTCCTGGGTTGCAAGGGAAGAGAACATTCCCCTTCCTGAAATGCATTTGGAAGAGGGTATTTTGTCTCTCCAAGGACAATAACCCACCAGGTGGTATTGAGAGGCCATTCAACAGCAGGGGACAGAGGCTCTAGCAGAGGAGAGATAAACGTAACAGCTTTCTGCTGTTTTTCAGCATAGACTCCAGGCACTTGTGCAGGCATACAACTGCTTTTCTGGTACAGAAAGGTCCCAGGCATAGCACTGCGAAACTCTCCTCTGGGGGAAGGGAGCAGATCCTTATGCTGCCAGATACTTTGAGATTTGTTGTTTTGAGTCCCAGTTGCCAGCCAGAGATAAAACACAGGGTAACTGTGGCATGGGGTGTACTGATGGCTGGGAACAGACAGGTTGAGGGCAGGGACCTGATGAAAGCCTGGGACACAGGAAAATGTTCACTTTTCTGTGAGGGCCTCCTGAACAACTGATGCCATGAGTTCCCCTCCTGGTGATGAGAGCATGGGTCGATGCCATCTTCCACCCCTCCCCGTCCTCCCCAGCATGGTTAGACTTTCAGAGAGAAACACAGTGCCTCCATGGGAGGCTAGAATTGCATAAACCAAACCCCACCCACCTGCACCTGGAACGGAATTCTTTATTAGGGCGGGTCTGACTGTGAGCCAGCCAGTGGGCCTCTCCCTCAGAAAACCAACACAGACCCTCTGTATGAATCAAGGCTACTGATCATAGAGTGCTCCAAAACACCCACATCAGTTCTGGTGGAAATAGAACTAGTCTTTTCTCTTTTTCTTTTTTTCTTTCTTTCTCCTTTCTCCTTCTTTCTTTCTTTCTTTCTTTCTTTCTTTCTTTCTTTCTTTCTTTC
>NW_023270513.1:19229386-19278983 GCF_011800145.1 Mirounga leonina
CTTTCTTTCTTTCTTTCTTTCTTTCTTTCTTTCTTTCTTTCTTTCTTCTTCTTTCTTTCTTTTGTCTTTTAATTTTATTTTTTTTTACTTTTTAGTTTTTACTTTTTTATATTTATTTTTTAAATTTCCAAATAATTTTCTTTGGCATCAGGCTCAAAGATGTTGATCATTTGTTGGCTTGCTTGTTTGTTTCCTTTTCTCATTTTTTTTGGATCAGGTTTTTTTTTTTCCCCCTTTTTCTTTTTACCTTATTTCTTTCTTTTTCTTTGGAATCAGGCTTATACTTCATTGTTTGCTTTCTTGTTCATTTTCTTTTTCCCTTTTCTTGGACCATGCTTGCTTTTTTTAAATCAGGCTTATCATAACAAACAAATCAATGCACATAGTTAAAAGTCTAGACACTCACTACTGCAAGCAAGGAGGAACTCTGTAGAGGACTGACCTGTGTGAAAGAGCAACAAAACACAACAGCAGAGTACACAAAGAATACACCAGAAATATTTCCTGAAGCACCAGACCCTGGACAGTATAGGACCCATTCTTAATATACAGTATTACTCTCAGGAGCAGAAAACTTAAGTTTTATAACATGCAAAAGACAGAAATCTAGACATAATGACAAGATGGAGGAATTCTCCTATAAAGGAAAATCAAGAAGAAATCATAGCCAGGGATTTGCTCAAAACAAATATAATCAATATATCTGAAGAAGAATTTAGAACAACAGTCATAAGAATACTAGCTGGGCTTGAAAGAAGCATAGAAGACAGCAGAGAAACCCTGGCTGGAGAGAGAACAGATGTAAAAACTAGTAAAGCTGAAATAAAGAATGCTGTAACTGAGATGCAAAATTGATTGGCTGTAATCACTAAGAGAATAAAAGAAGCAGGGGAACAAATAGGTGATACCTGAAGATAAAATTATGGAAAATAATGAAGCTGAAAAGAAGAGGGAAAGAAAACCATTAGATCATGAATATAGAGTTAAGGAACTCAGTGATTCCCTAAAGCAAAATATCAGTTCCATAGGAGTCCCAGAAGCAGAAGAGAGGGAAAAAAGTGACAGAGGGTCTATTTGAACAAATTATAGCTGAGAATTTCCCTAATCTGGGGATAGAAACAGGCATTCAAGTCCAGGAGGTACAGAGAATGCCCCTCAAAAGCAACAAAAACAGGTCAACACCAAGACATATTATTGTGAAACTTGGAAAATACAAAGATAAAGAGAGAATTCTGAAAGCAGCTAGGAAAAAAAAAATAGGTCCTTCACCTATAAAGGTAGACCCATAAGGCTAGTAGTAGATCTGTGCACAGAAACTATGCAGGCCAGAAGAAAGTGGCATGATATAGTCAATGTGCTAAATGGGAAAACTATGCAGCCAAGAATAATTGATCCAGCAAGGCTGTCATTCAGAATAGAAGGAGAGGTAGTTTCAAAGGAAAGCAAAAACTAAAGGAGTTCATGAACACTAAACCAACTTTGTAAGAAATATTAAAGGGGACCCTTTGAGCCAGAAAGAGAAACCGAAGGCAACAAAGACTAAAAAGGAAAAGAGACAATCTATAGGAACATCAAATTTACAGGTAATGCAATGACACTAAATTCATATCATTCAGTAATAACTCTGGATGTAAATGGACTAAATGCTCCAATCAAAAGACATAGAGTATCAGAATGGATTAAAAAAAAAAAGATCCATTGATATGCTGCTCACCAGAGACTCATTTTAGACCCGAAGACACCTCTAGATAGAAAGTGAGGGGGTAGAGAACCATCCATCATGCTAATGGACATCAAAAGAAAGCTGGAGGAGCCATACTTATATGAGAAAATCTAGATTTTAAACCAAAGACCATAATAAGAGATGAAGAAGGGCACTATGTCATAATTAAGATGTTTTCCAACAAGATCTAATGATTGTAAATATTTATACCACCAACTTGGGAGTAACCAAATATATAAATCAATTAGCAAACTTAAAGAAACTCATCGATTATAGTACAAAAATAGTAGGAGACTTTAACATCCCACTCACAGCAATGCACAGATTATCAAAGCAGAAGATCAACAAGGAAACGTGCTTTGAAAGATACATTGGATCAGATGGCCTTAACAGATATACTCAGAGCAACTCATTCTAAAGCAGCAGAATACACATTCTTTTCAAGTGCACATGGAATAGTCTCCAGAATAGATCACATACTGGGTTAGAAATCAGACCTCAGCCAATACAAAAATATTGATATCATAACATACATATTTTCAGATCACAATGTTATGGAACTATAAGTAAACCACAAGAAGAAATTTGGAAAGACCGCAAATAAGGTTAAAGAACACCCCACAAAATAATGATTGGGTTAACAAGGAAATTAAAGAAGAAATAAAAAAAATACATAGAAGCAAATGAAAATGAAAACACTACAGCCCAAAGCCTTTGGGATGCAGCAAAGGCAGTCCAAAGAGGGAAGTACATAGCAATACAGGTCTTCCTCAAGAAGCAAGAAAAGTCTCAAATAAACAATCTAAGCTGACACCTAAAGGAGCTGGAAAAGCAAATAAAGCCTAAATCCAGCAGAAAATGGGAAATAATTAAGATCAAAGCAGGAATAAATAATAGAGAAATAAAGAAAAAAACAGTAGAACAGAGCAATGAAACTAGGAGCTGGTTCATTGAAGAAATTAACAAGATTGATAAACACCTAGCCAGAATTATCAAAAAGAAAAGAGAAAGGACCCAAATAAATAAAATCATGAATGAAACAAGAAAGATCACAGCCAACACAGAAGAAATACAAACAATTACAAAAGAATATTATGAGCAATTATATGCCAACAAATTTGACAATCTGGAAGAAATGAATAAATTTTTAGAAACATAAACTACCAAAACTGAAACAGGAAGAAATAGAAAACCTGAACAGACCCATGACCAGCATAGAAACTGAATTAATAATCAAAAAACCCCCAGCAACAAAAGTCCAGCACTGGATGGCTTCCCAGGGGAATTCTACCAAACATTTAAAGAAGAATTGTACCTATTCTTCTGAAGCTATTGCAAAAAACAGAAATGGAAGGAGACCTTCCAAACTCATTCTATGAGGTCAGCATTACCTTGATTCCAAAGCCAAACAAAGACCCCATTAAAAGGTTGAACACTACATTAAAAACTAATGATGTACTACATGTTAGCTAACTGAACATAATAAAAAATAAAATAAAATAAATAAAAGGAAAATTACAGACCAATATCCCTGATGAACATGGATGCCAAAATTCTTAACAAGATACTAGCTAATAGGATCCAACAGTACATAAAAACCAAGTGGGATTTATTCCTGTTCTTCAGGGGTGGTTCAAAATCCACAAAACAAACAATGTGATACATCACATTAGTACAGTAAAGTATAAGAACCACATGATCTTCTCAATAGATGTAGAAAAAAACATTTGAAAAAATTACAGCATGTTTTCTTGATAAAAACCCTCCACCATGTAGGGATAGAGGGAAGATACCTCAACATCATAAAGGCCATGTACAAAAGACCCACAGCTAATATCCTCAATGGGAAAAACTGAGAGCTTTTACCCTAAGGTCAGGAACATGACAGGGATGTCCACTCTCACCACTGTTGTTCAGCATAGTACTAGAAGTCTTAGCTCCAGCAATTAGACAAAAAAAATTAAAAAAGGAAATAAATGACATCCAAACTGACAAGGAAGAAGTCAACCTCTCACTATTCACAGATGACATGATACTCTAAGTAGAAAATCTGAAAGACTCCACCAAAAAATTACTATAACAGATTCATGAATTTAGAAAAGTCATATGATATAAAATCAGGGTACAGAAATCTTTTGCCTTTTTTACAGCTATAATGAAGCAGCAGAAAGAGAAATCAAGGAATTGATCCCATTTACAATTGCACCAAAAACCATAAAATACTTAGGAATAAACCTAACCAAAGAGATAAAAGATCTGTATGCTAAAAACTATAGACCACTTATGAAGGAAATTGAAGAAGACACAAAGAAATGGAAAAGCATTCCATGCTCATGGGATGGAAGAACAAATATTGTTCAAATGTCTGTACTACTCAAAGCAATCTACATATTTAATGGAATTCTTATCAGAATACCACCAGCATTTTTCACAGAGCTGGAACAAACAATCCTAAAATTTCTATGGAACCAGAAAAGATCCTGAATAGCCAAAGTAATGTTGAAAAGGAAAAGCAAAGTTGGTGGCTTCACAATCCCAGACTTCTGTACTACAAATCTGTAATCATCAAGAGAGTATGGTACTGGCACATAAACAGAGACATAGACTAGTGGAACAGAATAGAGAACCCAGAAATGGACCAACAACTACATGGTCAACTAATCTTTGAAAAAGCAGGGAAAGAATATTCAATAGAAAAAAGATAGTCTCTTCAACAAATGGCATTGGGAAAATTGGACAGCAACATGCAGAAGAATGAAACTGGACCACTTTCTTTCACCATACACAAAAATAAATTCAAAATGAATGAAAGACCTTAATGTAAAACAGGAAACCATCAAAATCCTAGAGGAGAAATCCAGCAGCAATCTCTTTGACCTCAGCCACAGCAACTTCTTGCTAGACACATCTCCAGAGGCAAGGGAAACAAAAGGAAAAATGAACTATTGGGACTTCATCAGGATAAAGACTTATGCACAGTGAAGGAAACAATCAATAAAACTAAAAGGCAACTAACAGAATGGGAGAAGTTATTTGGAAATGACATATCAGATAAAGGGTTAGTATCCAGAGTCCATAAAGATCACAATAAAATCAACACCCAAAAAATGAATAATCTAGTCAATGGGCAGAAGACATGAACAGACATTTCTCCAAGGAAGACATACAAATGGCTAAGAGACACATAAAAAAAAAATGCTTAGGGGCGCCTGGGTGGCTCAGTTGGTTAGGCGACTGCCTTCGGCTCAGGTCATGATCCTGGAGTCCCAGGATCGAGTCCCGCATCGGGCTCCCTGCTCGGCAGGGAGTCTGCTTCTCCCTCTGACCCTCCCCCCTCTCATGTGCTTGCTCTCTCTCATTCTCTCTGTCAAATAAATAAATAAAATCTTAAAAAAAATGCTTAAATCACTCATCATCAGGGAAATACAAATCAAAACCACAATGAGATACTACTTCACACCTGTCAGAATGGCTAAAATTAACAACTCAGGAAAAAAAAAAAAAAACAGATGTTAGCATGGATGTGGACAAAGCAGACCCATTTGCACTGTTGTTAGAAATGTTACATGGCTCAGCCACTCTGGAAAACTGTATGGAGTTTCCTCAAAAAGTTAAGAATAGAGCTACCTTGCAACCCAGGATTGTACTACTAGGTGTTTATCCAAAGGATACAAAGGTGTTAATTTAAGGTGCACATGCACTCTGATGTTTATATCAGCACTATCCACAATAACCAAAATATGGAAAAAACCCCTAATGTCCATTGAGTGATGAATGGATAAAGAAGATACGGTCTATATATACAATGGAATATTACTCAGCCATCAAAAAGAATGAAATTTTGTCATTTGCAATGGCATGGATGGAACTAAAGTGCATTATGCTACATGAGATAAGTCAGAGAAAAACAAGCATCATAGGATTTCACTCATATGTGGAATTTAAGAAACAATATGGATGATCACAGGGAAAGTGAAGGAAAAATAAATTAAGATAAAAACAGAGAGAGGCAAACCATAAAAGGCTCTATAGTTAGAGAATAAACTAATGGTTACTGAATGGAAGGTGGGTTGGGGCGATGGGCTAAATGGGTGATGAGTATAAAGAAGACACTTGTTGGGATGAGCCCTGGGTGTTATGTGTAAGTGATGAATTACTAAATTCTACTCCTGAAACCAACATGATGCTATAGTTAACTAACTTGAATTTAAATTAAAAATTTACATGCAGACATATGGATTAAATACATTTTAAGAATTTTCATTTTTTCTTTCTCCCTTCAGGCTTTTCATAAATAACATATGATTTGTCTACTACCTTATGACAATTTATTTATCTATGTCATTAATTGAAACTTTTGTTTGCTGTGAAGAAAGAACATTGTTAAATTAAGACTATATGCATAATTCTCTGTGCTTTTATGGCACACACACTTGCCTTTGAAATCTTCTACAGAGTAATTCAAATACAAGTTTTCTGCAGTGCAAATATTAGAGTTATGGTTTAGCGTAAATTTGATTCATTACTTGTCCACCATACATCTGTACAAACATTCTAATGTCTTCTCATTACAAAACTTCAGATAGCATGTTGTATCTACAATATGCCTACCTAATACAATTGGAACACCAATTGCCATTTCTTAAAAAAAAAAAAAAGGAAGGAAAAATCTTCAATTCTTCATGTGACATTGACAGTATGGTTGTGATATCTGCATTATAAAAGCAAGCAATTAGATTATCTCTTAACCAATTAAAATGTAGTTACATTAGTAATATAAAATTATATAAAGCATTATTGTTCTCAATGACCTACTTCTAACATGTATGCAAATCAACAATCAATACAATTGCAACTAGAAAAGCAAATACCAGGCATTCTTGTTTAAAAATGAAAAGCAACTATTATTTTCTTTACTCTTGCTCAAAGGCAGTGAACATATTAACACCAGGAAAATAATAAATTTGACTAATTAAAACACAAAATACTGAATAAATGCTCACATACATAATGTTTGGCTAAGGTAAATCAGAATTCATTAAATATTTCATTCAAATAAAATGTACTACTTTATGGTTAATTCCTACACACTAATATTATGGAACATAGTTAATAAACAACAGGAGTAAGAATGTTCCCACTGGAGAAAGTTTTAATTAATTCTCTCATGTTTGGACTAGTTTATTCTAAATTACTTTAGAATAAATGTTTTCACATTTGTTTCATTATGTACTTTGACATTTCCAAATCCTAGCCTAGAATAACCTAGAGGTGATCCCAACAGTGGGAATGTCTGGTGTCCCTGCTGTATAACGTTATTCTTATTCATACCCTATTCAGAGAGCTTCATTAGAGGAATTTCTCTTCTCCAAATCATAAGTAGTAGCAATGATAGTAGTGATAGCTCACACTTTCTCTGTTGTTTGTGTTGTATATATTTTGAATATGAAAATCAATTTTATATAAGTGAGAGCATTTAAATGAATTGTTCAAAGTAATTTGAATATCTGATTTTTCTTTTTATGTACATCTTTTATCAGTGTTCCATAGTATTTATATATAATAGACTTAGTATTTGTTTTTTAATAAGCATGAAATAGTGCTTTTTCAGGATCTTTGAATATATTTTATTCTTGTATTTCCTATTCTGTATGTCAAAGCCAAAGATACCCACACTGTAGAATGTGATGTAAGGCCTATTTAAATAGCATATTTTAAAAATTATCATTACAATTAATTGATTATATATCTCTTTATTCATTAGCATTAACTCTTGCTTTGCCAGATATAATTATTGAATAACTGATAGTAATTTATGAACTAATATTTTTCCAAAAGAATCACTAAAATGTCATGAATGATTTTACTTCAATCAACACCTATATGTTTCTGAAATAATACATGTTAATATGTTTAACTAGGATAGCCTTTGTTAATAAATAAAATGAATAATAATTATTAATGATTCAGGATTCTAAAACATCTTATTATTTGAAGAGCCTAACATGCTGGCAAGAAAACCAGAACTTATAAAAGGTGAAATTTATAATGGTAGCATTATTTTTAAGTGGAGAGAACAATTTATATTTCTTGTGAGATAAAAGAGCAGAATGGGCTAAAATTAACGTCTGAAAATTCAGCCAAATGAGTTCTAGCACAAGGCACCCATGTTCCAGTTTTCCTAGTTTAAACAAAAACAGGCCTCCTGCTTTATAGAATAGCTATAGTTATTATCAAGCCCACTTCATTAGCACAAATGGGCCCAAATTATTGAATGAATAACATTGGTGACATTTATTAATCATTAATAATTCTGTTTTTCATATTGTCTATGGCCATAGACCAAAAGGTACTTTCTCCATATTGCAAAAGGAGAATCTGCATGTCTGAAAGATATTCCATTAAACTAAAAAAAGTTGAAAGTCATACCAAAGGCAATGGCCTTGTTATGCTGTGGACTTTGGTAAATGCTAAGTTCAGGCTATCAGACTTCAAAAGGATAATAAAAAATGCCCCACAGGAAATACAACAAAATATTGACTTCCCAATTTCTAAAGCCAAATACAAATAATGCTTTTGGAGTATACTTTGCATCACAACATTCCTATCATGATAATGTTTTGCACCAAGTTGTCATTGTATCTTCATCAAAGATGTGTCCATTATCTTAACCATTCCCATAATATGATAAAATATAAAAGGATAGCATGATTAAAAGGCTGGCATGTATGTCCATTCTCCTCCAATTTTGGATAGATTTGGGTATTTAAATATATTTTACAATTACATGATGCAGAATAATATGTCATGGAATTTTGAAACTAAAGCTATCATAACTTATTTTATTAAAACATATTAATTCATATTAACATATCAGTTTTATTTCAAAGTATTTCAAATAGACATAAAACAAAATTTATTTGATAATATTATCAATGGGATTATCTTTGGTTTCTGAGGTAATTCAGAGGGTTATTTTTTCTTATACCATGCCTGAATTGCTATTTTCATAAATAGCAATTTTAAAGGGGAAAGAAAGACTTTTATGAGGGAAAGATTTTTCTTAGTGGAGATTGTTAACTGAACCAGTGTAAGGTTGTTCTAACTGTAGTTTCCTGAGATTCCAAAAACTTGATAACAGAAAATGCTACTGATTAATCAGAAATGTTACAGAAAGTAAAAGTTGCTTTTCATTATTTGATGCCTGTTGATATCATGAGCTATGTATTCATGTATATGCATTGTCTGAAAATATGAAAAATAACTGTGTAATTATGGACAGCTTGTTTCATTGTATGAGAACTTACTTCTTCCATCATTTTATTCTAAATGCAATCCTAGATTGTTAATATTATAAATTTGCCAAATTTAAACCCAGCTTTTTGTTAAGCAAGGTAAGTTATTTAATTTAGTTTTTAGGCTATGTAGGAATAAAACTCTGAGAAGCTAAAAATTAAAATATGATTATGGAACCATGGATTAATTAAAGGTCCAGTGTAGAATAAATATAATTTATTGACATAAAATACAGCTGTATTTGTAGCTATAAAATATCCAACTCTAATGATATTTTCATAGTAAGCTCTCCCACCCCACCAGTTTCCAGATGTTTGCCTATTCATGTAGGCCCCAAATTACTATTTTGGGGATGATCACTTCACTCAATTTATTCTCAAAAAATTCCAGTGGCTATTGAAGAGATGCTAGTTGTAAATAGGATCACTCATGATATTTGTTTCTAGTATATCTTTTTGCTGCTCTAACTAGTTTACCTACATGAATAGATTGAAGCTATAAATTTGCAACAGATTATCTTTAACAATATTAGTAGAACTTTAAGTCACACAAAACACTAAATAAAAAGTTAAGATTTAGACTAAACATTTTAAATTATTTTACTATGCATTTGGACAACATTAAACCGAATTTTAAAGTGTCAACCCATTAGGCAAGTTGTATATTTCCCAGTTATTGGCTTGGGAAAACCAAATGATAAATTATTCTGAACGGTAAAATTGCTGAAATGAATGCATCAGTTACAACCTGATATTTCCATAAGATGCAACATTGAATATCTTCAATGGTGCAATTGGAAAGCTACTGAAAGGACAAAAGAAAGAAATATCAAAACAAATTGACAGCAATATCTCATTCTTTCCCATGAGAGTTCATCTTTAAACACTAATCAAATAACGTATGTAAGATCTCTGTATGTGAAATTAGCTATTAGAAATTAACAGATATATTAAATGGAGTAGTTTGGAGATTTCTGTATAAAGAACATTTAATTCAGATTTGGGAGAGCACTAAAGAAAATGTCAATGACATATGCATTTGTCTTCAAATTGATAAAGGTTAAAGAATGATAAGGAGCATCACCAGAGCACATTTAATCACATCTGTGAACATGGCATCTGAATTTTTTTTTAAGATTTTATTTATTTATTTGAGAGAGAGAGCACATGAGAGGGGGGAGGGTCAGAGGGAGAAGCAGGCTCCCTGCTGAGCAGGGAGCCCGATGCGGGACTCGATCCAGGGACTCCAGGATCATGACCTGAGCCGAAGGCAGCCGCTTAACCGACTGAGCCACCCAGGCGCCCCTCCTCTATTTCTTAAAACACATATTCTATATCAGCAAATTAAATAAATGAGTTAATTATCAGAAGCAATTTAAAGGTCAAAATATGTAAGCATTTGGAATGAAGGAACAGAAGTCTAAATGAATTTGTTTAACCTCATAAGAACACATTTTCTCTGAGACAAAATAGATAAATTGCACTCTAATTTCATTTCATTGACTTAAAATATATTTCAATATTCTGTAATTTTTCCTTACTCCTCAACAACTTCAGATAATAGTAGTTCTCTTATGATTTCCAAAGAGTGATACAGAGGAAGTTGTCTCAGCAATATTTTATTTGCAAATAGATAATTTTATTTCCTTGCTGTATATTCCATTTTCCCAGTATACTTGATTGATGTGCATATTGACAATATATTTGGTCATCATTTAAATCATAACTTTGATTTACATTTTCAACTTGATAAATTGATCAACTCTATGACTACATCACATTTTTCCTATAGAAGACTACCATGATATTAACAGGGTTATTTGGTGCTGTGCAAAGATAATATACTTCTCTAGGAAAAATATTAATTTCTTCAAAGTTGAATGTCATTAATGTCTTACAGAAGACTTCAGAGAATGTTACTTTAAGTGTAATTTGTACTCCAGTAGTTCAAAACACTTGCTGTTATGAACTTTCACTGAGTTAATCTGTGCTTGTTTCACACTATTTCTTTGGAAAATAGTTGCTTAAGCTAATTAAATGGTGTCAATAATATTAAGGGAACTGTACAGTCCACTAAAGAAAATATGTTTAAAGCAATATTATAACATTTGTTAAGTAGAAACACTTAGAATATTAATTACACTTCTGTTTTCTGTGAATTTATTTAATATTTACTAGTAGTTTGTAGGTTTTTATGTACTTAGATATGCAACAGTACAGTTTATTAAAAATCATTTAAATTAAAACTAGGATTAAAAAAAACCTAGGATTTTCACCAAAGTATTCTGAATTACTAAGTTTAGAAACATTTATCTAAACACATTATTTATTAATAAATTGTACACAAACACACATATTGTGGACACTCTCCTATCCACCAAATTGGGTAAAATAATTACATTTAGTAGCTCTGGATATATGATTTCATCTTATTGTAGCTGATAAATACTTTATTTTAAATCCTAAATGTTACTAACTATAGCAATAATCATTATTTAAAGAAAAAAGAGGTTTTTGGGCGCCTGGGTGGCTCAGTTGGTTGAGCGACTGTCTTCGGCTCAGGTCATGATCCTGGAGTCCCTGGATCGAGTCCCGCATCGGGCTCCCTGCTCAGCAGGGAGTCTGCTTCTCCCTCTGCCCCTCCCCCCTCTCATGTGCTCTCTCTCATTCTCTCTCTCTCAAATAAATAAATAAAATCTTAAAAAAAAAGAAAAAATAGGTTTTTTTAAAGTAAATAATATTAATGTGTTTCTGCTTATTTATTATCAAAAGTATGGATCAATTTGATAAAGGCTGTATTCAATGAGTACTTAGTTTCTTTTATTCATCATGAATCAACTAGTTAAGTGATAAAATGCAAAAGAAATTGTGTACTATTGTCTAGGTGAATTTTGGAGAGAAGCTCTGAAGTTGTATTGAATTACCCATATTTTATAGTAAACTATCATTTGAACAGTATTACATTGCTCTACTGGATTTTTTGGGAAGCATTGTATGTGAAATATTATCTGTCCATCTAAAGGATTATGTCATGATACTATACATAGAAAATTCTAAAGACTCCATAATTAAAAGCTACTAGAAGTAATAAATGAATAGAGTAAATTTGCAGGAAACAAAATGAATACACAGAAATCAGCAGTGTTCCTAAACCCTAATGACATTAGTAGAGAGAAAAATTAAGAAAACAATTTTATTTACAAGCATACCAAAAAGATGAAATACCCTGGGAATAAACCTTTTTTTCAAAGATTTTTATTTATTATTTGAGAGAGAGAGAAAGAGCAAGCAAGAGAGCATTAGAGAGATCACAAGCAAGGGGAGCTGCAGAGGGAGAGGGAGAAGCAGGCTCCCCACTGAGCAGGGAACCTGACATGTGCTCTATCTCAGGGCCCTGAGATCATGATGTGAGCTGATGGCAGACACTTAACCAACTGAGCCAACCAGGTGCCCCTACCTAGGAATAAACTTAGCCAAAGAGGTGAAAGCCCTGTACTCTGAAAACTATAACATATTGATGAAATTATTTGAAGATCATACCAACAAATGCAAAGATAACCTATGCTCATGGATTGGAAGAACTAATATATATATTTTTTAAGATTTTATTTATTTATTTGACAGAGGGAGACACAACGAGAGAGGAAACACAAGCAGGGGGAGTAGGCGAAGGAGAAGCAGGCTTCCCGTGGAGCAGGGAGCCTGACGCAGGGCTCAATCTCAGGACTCTGGGATCATGACCTGAGCTGAAGGCAGACACTTAACTGACTGAGCCACCCAGGCACCCCAGAATTAATATTGTTAAAATGTCCATACTATCCAAAGCCGTTTACAAATTCACCCCAATTCTTATCAAAATAACACCATTTTTCACATAACTAAAACAAAGAATCCTACAAAAGAACTCAAAGACCCAAAGCAATCTGGAGAGAGGAAAATAAAAGCTCAAGATATCACAATCTGGGGCACCTGGGTGGCTCAGTCGTTAAGCGTCTGCCTTCAGCTCAGGTCATGATCCCAGGGTCCTGGGATCGAGCCCCACATCGGGCTCCCTGTTCTGCGGGAGGCCTGCTTCTCCCTCTTCCACTCCCCCTGCTTGTGTTCCCTCTCTCCCTATCTCTCTGTCAAATAAATAAATAAAATCTTTAAAAAAAAAAAGATATCGCAATCTGAGCTTTCAAGATAAACCACAAAGCTGTAGTAATCAAAGCAGTATGGTACTGGCAGAAAAATATACACATAGATCAAAGGAAAAGAATAGAGAGCTGAGAAATAAACCCATATGTATATGGTCAATTAATCTATGACAAAAGGGGCAAAAATATACAATGGGGAAAAGATAGTCTCTTCATTAAATGGTACTGGGAAAACTGGACAACTACATATAAAAGAATGGAACAGAACCACTTATTAACACCATACACAATAATATATTCAAAATGGATTAAAGACCTAAATGTGAGAACTAAAACCATAAAATTCCTAGAAAAGGGCACAGGCAATAATTTATGTGACATCAACCTTAGCAACATTTTTCTACATATGTCTCCTAAGGTAAGGGAAATGAAAGCAAAAATAAACTATTAGGACTATAACAAAATAAAAATCTTTTGCACAGCAAAGGAAACCATCAACAATACAAAAGGGCAACCTACTGAATGGGGATGGTGTTTGTAAATGGTATATCCCATAAGGGGTCAATATCCAAAATACATAAAGAACTTATACAAATCAACACCAAATAACAATCTGATTAAAAAATGGGCAGAGGACCTGAATAGACGTTTTTTCAAAGAAGACATAGAGATGGCCAATAAAAACATGCAAAGATTCTCAACATCACTCATCATCAGGGAAATGCAAATCAAATCCACAGTGAGATACCACTTCTCATCTGTCAGAATGGCTAAAATAAAAAACCCAAGAACCAACAAATGTTGGTGAGGATGTGGAGAAATAGGAACCCTTGTGCATTGTTGGTAGGAATGCAAACTTGCAGCCACTGTGGAAAACAGTATGGAGTTTCCTCAATAAAGTAAAAATACAACTACCTATGACCCAGTAATCACACTACTGGGTATTTACCCAAAGAAAACGAAAACAGTAATGTGAAAGGATCTATGTGCTCCTATGTTTATGTAGCATTATTTACAATAGCCAAACTATGGAAGAAGCTCAAGTGTCCATTGATAGACAAATGGATAAAAAGATGTGATATATATATATATGTGTGTGTATATATGTATGTGTGTGTATACATATATATATATATAATGGAATATTATTCAGCCATAAAAAAATAATGAAATCTTGGGGTGCCTGGGTGGCTTAGTTGGTTGAGTGTCCAACTGTTGATTTCAGCTCAGGTCATGATTTCAGGGTCATGAGATGGAACCCCACGTCAGGCTCCCTGCTCAGTGTGGAGTCTGCTTCTTTCCTTCTCTCTCTCTCCTTCTGCCCCTCCCCCTGTTCTCTCTCTCTAAAATAAATAAATAAATCTTTTAAAAAAGGAATGAAATCTTGTCATTTACAACAACATGGATGGAGCTAGAGAGTATAATGCTGAGTGAAGAGTTAGTCAGAGAAAGAAAAATACCATATGATTTCACACATATGTTGAATTTAAAACACAAAACAAATGAGCAACAGGAAAAAAAAAGAGAGGGTGGCAAACCAGGAAACAGACGCTTAACTCTAGAGAACAAATTGATGGCTACCAGAGGGGAGGTGAGTGGGGAGATGGGTGAAGTAGGTGATAGAGATGACACTTGATATACATGATAAAAGTACACTTATCATGATGAGCACTGAGTAATGTACAGAATTGTTGAATCACTATATTGTACACTTGAAATGAATATAACATTATATGTTAAGCACACTGATATTAAAATTAAAAATTTAGGGATGCCTGGGTGGCTCAGGTCATGATCTCTGGGTCCTGGGATCAAGCTCCACATCAGGTCCCCTGCTCAGCCGGGAGTCTGCTTCTCCCTCTGCCTGTTGCTCCCCCTGCTTGTGCTCTTTCTCTCACTTACTCTCTCTCAAATAAATAAATAAAATATTAAAAAATTAAAAGTTTAATAAAATTCTTTAAAAATTAAAAATATAAGTAAGTGGAAAGACATCCCATGTTCAGAGATTGGAAAACTTAATATTGTTGAAGTGCAGTAATTCACAAATTGATCTTCAGATTGACACAATCTTTATTGAAATCCATGCTGAAATTTCACAGAAAGAGAGTAGAGCAACTGGAATATTCATATATTGCTGGTGGTAATGTAAAATTGTGCAACCTATTTGAAAAACAGTTTGGCAGTTCCTCAAAAGTTAAACATAGAGCTGTCATATGACCCAGCAACTCCAATTGTGTATTTATATTTCCAAGAGAAATGAATAACACAAAAATTTTTACACAGATGTTTATAACAGCATTATTCATGTTAACCAAAATGTGGAAACAACCCAAATGTCCATCGACTGATGAATGAATAAATGAAATGTGATATATCCCTACAAAGTATAATCTTGGGCAATAAAAAAAGAAGTATTAATAGATGCTACCATATAGATAAGACTCAAAACATTGTGCTAAATGAAAAAAGAAGTCACAAAAGACTTTAAGAATTAAAAAAAAAAAAGAATTTAAAGAATTCTATTTATACTACATGTCCAGAATAGGCAAATCTATAGAAAAAAAAGCCCCATAGATTAATGGTTGCTTAGGGATGTGGATTTGGGGGGAGAAATGGACTGTAACTCCTAATAGATACCAGGTTTTGTTTTGGGGTGATAAGGATGTCTCAAAATTGGTTGTGGTGATAGTAGTGAAACTCTGTGAATATATTAAAAACTACTGAACTGTTCATTTTGGGTGAATTTTATGGTATGTGAATTATGAAATAAATAAAGGTGTTTTAAAAAAAAATGACATAGGAGAGAGGAAGATGGTGGTGGATTAGGAGAACCCTAGTCTCATCTCATCCCATGAACTCAACTAGATAACTGGCAAATCATCCTAAATACCCTAGTTATTGACCCGAAGACTGACAATACAAACTCCGCAACTAAAGGGAGAGAAGAGGTCACATCAAAGAAGGTAAGAGGAATGCCTGGGTGGCTCAGTTGGTTAAATGTCTGCCTTCAGCTCAGGTCAGGATCCCAGGGTCCTGGGATTGAGCCCCACGTTGAGCCCCGCATGGGGGTGGGAGGGGGAGGGTTACTGCTCAGTGGGGATTGTTTTTTCCAGCTCTGTGAAAAATGCTGATGTTATTTTGATAGGAATTGCATTGAATGTGTAGATTCCTCTGGGTAGCATAGACATTTTAACACTATTTGTTCTTCCAGCCCATGAGCATGGAATGCTTTTCCATTTCTTTCTGTCATCCTCAATTTCTTTCATAAGTGTTCTATAGTTTTCAACATACAGATTTTTTACGTCTTTGGTTAGGTTTATTCCTATGTATCTTACGGGTTTTGGTGTAATTGTAAACAGGTTCGATTCCTTGTTTTCTCTTTCTGCTGCTACATTGTTAGTGTATAGAAATGTAACAGACTTCTGTGTATTGATTTTATATTGTATGATGACAGGAATGGCCAGCAATCCCTGTACTGGTGGATGAAAGATTACTCCAAACTTTGCTGTGAAAGAGAGGAGAAGGCAAAGAGGTCAACACTCAGATATGAAGACCCTTTGCTCTTCTCTGCTCCCGCTTTTATTGGTCCTTCAGGATAATCACAAATCCTTAACACTGTTTCTAAAGCATGTGATGTGTGACAAGGTGTCTTACTGAAACTAGGAGGATCTGTTTATGGGAAAGATACGGTATGCTAATCTGCATCTTCTACTAAACATAGCTTAAGGGACAATGCATACATCTTTTAGATCACAGGAGGCTGTTTGGGCTAAGAAAGCTTCAGGAAGGGAACTCCCTGTGGCATTCCAACAGCAGAGTGGTCACACAGGCCTCGGTATTCCAAAGGCCTATGCCCTTCTTCAAAACCTTGCCTGCCTTCAGTGGCCTCCATGTTACATTTTAGCAAGCCAGGTATTATGGATGATTTCATGCTCTACATTAACCCCAATACTGTGACTTTGCGGAATTCCTGTATCAGTTCTAGCAAATTTTTTTGTGGAATCCTTTGGGTTTTCTACATACAGTATTGTCTGCAAAGAGTGAAAGTTTAACATCTTTGTTGATTTGGATGCCTTTTATTTCTCTGTTGTCAGATTGCTGAGGCTAGGACTTCCAGTACTATGTTCAACAACAGTGTTGACAGTGGACACCACTGTCACCACTGTCATGTTTCTTTCTTTTTTTTTTTTTTAAAGATTTTATTTATTTAGGGGCGCCTGGGTGGCTCAGTTGGTTAAGCGACTGCCTTCAGCTCAGGTCATGATCCCGCAGTCCTGGGATCAAGTCCCACGTCAGGCTCCCTGCTCAGCAGGGAGTCTGCTTCTCCCTCTGACCCTCCTCCCTCTCATGCTCTCTGTCTCTCATTCTCTCTCTCGCAAATAAATAAAATCTTAAAAAAAAAGATTTTATTTATTTATTTGACAGAGAGAGACACAGCGAGAGAGGGAACACAAGCAGATGGAGAGGTAGAGGCAGAGGGAGATGGAGAGGCAGAGGGAGAAGCAGGCTTCCCGCTGAGCAGGGAGCCTGATGTGGGGCTCAATCACAGGACCCTGGGATCATGACCTGAGCCCAAGGCAGATGCTTAACGACTGAGCCACCCAGGCGCTGCAATGTTTCTGACATTAGGGGAAAATATTTCAGTTTTTTCCCAACTGAGGATGATATTCATTGTGGATCTTTTATATATGTCCTTTATAATGTTGAGGTATGCTCCCTCTATCCCTACATTGTGGATAGTTTTAATCAAGATAGGATGTTGTATTTTGTCAAATGCTTTTTCTACACCCATTGAGAGGATTGTGTGATTCTTCTCCTTTCCTTTATTAATGTGGTGTAACACATTGATTGATTTCCAGATGTTGAACCACCCTTGCAGCCCAGGAACAAATACCCACTTGGTCGTGGTGAATAATCCTTTGAATGAACTGTTGAATCCTATTAGCTAGTATCTTGTTGAAAATTTTGGCATCTGTGTGCATCAGGGATATTGGTCTGTAATTATTCTTTCTGGTGGTGTCTTTGTCTGGTTTTGGAATCAAGATAATGCTGACCTCACAGAATGAGTTTGGAAGTTTTCCTTCCATATTTATTTTTTGGAATAGTTAAGAAAAATAGGGATTAATTCTTCTTTAAATATTTGGCAGAACTCTCCTGGGAAGCCATCTGGCCCTGGAATCTTGTTTGTTGGGAGACTTTTGATTACTGATTCAATTTATTTGCTGGTTATGGGGCTGTTCAGGTTTTCTATTTCTTCCAGTTTCAGTTTCAGTAACTTGTATGTTTCTAGAAATTTATCCACTTCTTCCAGATTGCCTAATTTTTTTGCCATATAATTTCTCATTAAGAATATAATTGTTTGTTTTTCTATGATGTTGCTTGTGATCTTTCCTCTTTCATACATTTTTTTTTTAATTTGGGTCCTTTCTCTTTTCTTTTTTTTCTTTTTTCTTTTTTTAACTTTTATTTTATTAGGTTCTGTTAGTCACCATACAATACATCATTAGTTTTTGATGTAGTGATCCACACTTCACAGTTTTCGTATAACACCCAGTGCTCCATGCAGTATGTGCCCTACTTACTATCCATCACCAAGCTAACCCATCCTGTCTCCCCCCGCCCCTCTAACACCCTCAGTTTGTTTCTCAGAGTCCATAGTCTCTCATGGTTCTTCTCTCCCTCCAATTCCCCTCCTTCATTTTTCCCTCCCTTCTCTTAATGTCCGACATGCTATTCCTTATGTTCCACACATAAGTGAAACCATATGATAATTGACTTTCTCTGCTTGACTTATTTCACTTAGCATAATCTCCTCCAGTCCCATCCATGTTGATATAAAAGTTCGGTATTCATCCTTTCTGAAGGCTGACTAATATTCCATTGTATATATGACCACATCTTCTTTATCCATTCATCTGTTGAAGGACATCTAAGCTCTTTCCACAGTTTGGCTATTGCGGACATTGCTGCTATGAACATTGGGGTGCATATGGACCTTCTTTTCACTACATCTGTGTCTTTGGGGTAAATACCCAGGAGTGCAATTGCTAGGTCATAGGGTAGCTCTATTTTTAATTTTTTGAGGCACCTCCACACTGTTTTCCAAAGTGGCTATACCAACTTGCATTCCCATCAACAGTGTAAGAGGGTTCCCCTTTCTCCACAACCTCTCCAACATTTGTTGTTTCTTTCCCTGTCCATTCTTGCCATTCTAACTGGTGTAAGGTGGTATCTCAATGTGATTTTGATTTGAATTTCCCTGATGGCTAATGATGGTGAACATTTTTTCATGTGTCAGCCGTTTGTATGTCTTCTTCAGAGAAGTGTCTGTTCATGTCTTCTGCCCATTTTATGACTTGATTATTTGTTTTTTGGGTGTTGAGTTTGAGAAGTTCTTTATAGATCTTGGATACCAGCCCTTTATCTGTAGTGTCATTTGCAAATATCTTTTCCCAATCTGTGGGTTGCCTCTTTGTTTTGTTGACTGTTTCCTTTGCTGTGCAGAAGTTTTTATCTTGATGAAGTCTCAAAAGTTCATTTTTGCTTTTGTTTCACTAGCCTTTGGAGATGAATCTTGAAAGAAGTTGCTGTGGCCGATGTCAAAGAGGTTACTGCCTATGTTCTCCTCTAGGATTTTGATGGATTCCTGTCTCACTTTGAGGTCTTTCATCCATTTTGAGTTTATCTTTGTATATGGTGTTGATCTTATGATCTTGTGATCTCTCCTCTTTCATTCATGTTTTTATAATTTGGGTCATTTCTCTTTTCTTTTTGATAAATATAGCTAGGGGTTTATCAATCTTATTAATTCTTTCAAACCACCAGCTATTACTTTCATTTACCTGTTCTGTTTTTTTTTTTTTTTTTTTTAATTTCTATATCATTGATTTCTGTTCTTCCCTTTATTATTTCTCTTCTGCTGGATTTAAGCTTTATTTGCTGTTCTTTGTCCAGCTTCTTTAGGTGTAAGGTTAGGTCATGTATTTGAGACTTTTCTTGCTTCTTGTTGAAGGCCTGTATTGTTATATACTTTCCTTTTAGGACTGCCTTTGCTGCATTCCAAAGATTTTGAACTATCATGTTTTCATTTTCATTTGCTCCCATGTATTTTCTTACTTCTTTAATTTCCTGGTTCACCCATTTATTCTTTAGTAGGATGTTCTTTGACCTCCATGTATTTGTGGTCCTTCCAATTTTTTTTTTCTTGTGGTTGACTTCAAGTTTCATAACACTGTGGTCTGAAAATATCCATGGTGTGATCTCAATCTTTTTGTACATGTTGAATCCTTCTGTACAAGTTAAGACCCTATATATGATCTGTTTTGGAGAATGTTTCATGGGCACTTGAAAAGCATGTGTATTCTACTGTTGTAGGATGAAATTCTCTGAATATATCTTTTAAGTCCATCTGGTCCAGTGTGGCATTCAAAGTTCTTGTTTCCTTTTTGATCTTCTTTGATCATCTGTACATTACTGTGAGTGAAGTGCTAAAGTCTTCTACTATTATAATATTATTATCAATGAGTTTCTTTAATTTTGTTAATAATTGATTTATATATTTACCATTGTTAGATCTTCTTGTTGGATAGACTCCTTTATTATGATATAGTGTCCTTCTTCATCTCTTATTACAGTCTGGTTTCAATTCTACTTTGTCTGTATAAATATGGCTCCCCCAGCTTTCTTCATGTCCCTTAGCATGATGGATGGTTCTCCACTCCCTCACTTTCAATCTGGAGGTGTCTTTGGGTCTAAAATGAGTCTCTTGTAAGCAGCATATCAATGGGTCTTAGTTTTTTATCCATTCTGATTCATTATGTCTTTTGATTGGAGCATTTAGTACCTTTACATTCAGAGTAATTGTTGTAAGATATGAATTTAGTGCCATTGTATTTCCTGTAAAGTTACCGTTCCTGTATATTGCCTCTGTTCCCTCCTGGTCTTTGTTACTTTTGGTCCCTCTTCCCACACAAAGGGCCCCCCTTTAATATTTCTTGTAGGGCTAGTTTAGTTTTCAAAAACTCCTTTAGTTTTTGTGTGTTCTGGAAACTTTTTATCTCTCTTTCTATTCTGAATGACAGTTTTGCTGGATAAAGTATTCTTAGCTGCATATATTCTCCATTTAGCACATTGAATATATCATGTCACTCCTTTCTGGCTTGCCGTATTTCTGTGGACAGGTCTGCTGCTAACCTTATGTGTCTACCCTTGTAGATTAATGACCTCTTGTCCTTAACTGCTTTCAGAATTTTACATTTATCTTTGTAAATTGCAAGTTTCACTCTACTATTTTGTGGTGTTGGGCTATTTTTGTTGATTGTGAGGAGAGTTCTCTGTGCCTCCTGGACTTGAATGCTTGTTTCCTTCTCCAGATTAGGGAAGTTCTTGGCAATAATTTCTTCAAAGAAACTTTCTGCTCCTTGTTCCCACTCTTCTTCTTCCGGTACTCCTATAATATGGATATTATTTCACTTTACTGAATCACTGTGTTCCATAAGTTTACCTTCCTGATCTAATAGTTTTCTTTCTCTTTCCCTCTTTTTTTCAGCTTCATTATTTTCCATAATTTTATCTTCTATATCACTGATTTGCTCTTCTGATTCATTCATCCCTGCTTTTATGGCCTCCACTTGGGACTAAATCTTGGTTCTGTCATTTTTAATTTTGGCCTAACTAGATTTTAGTTTTTGTTTTTTTTTTTTATCTCTATAGTAAGGGATTCCCTAGTGTGTTCTGTGCTGTTTTCAAGCCCAGTTAGTATCTCTATAATCATTGTTTTAAATTCTAGTTCAGACTTTTACTTATATCCATATTGATTTAATCCCTGGCTGTGAGTACTACCCTTTGTTCTTTTTGGGAGGGTAAATTCCTCCATCTCATCAAATTGTCCATAAAAGAAAAGAAGAAAGAAAAAGAAAACAACAACAACAACAACAAAACAAAACAAAACAAAAAAACTAGATCCTGGGTGTTTTGGTCTGCTTATTAAAAGAAACTAGTTCCCAAAATAAGAAAGAAGGAAAGAAAGAAGAAAGAAAGAAAGAAAGAAAGAAAGAAAGAAAGAAAGAAAGAAAGAATAAAGAAATAAATAAAGATTATAAATACAATGAAAGGAAACAAACAATAAGATATTTAGAGAAAGTATACATAAAAATAAAAATTAAAAAAGAATAAAAGAACAAAAGAAAATAATTAAAAGAATAAGAAAATAACTCAAAAATCATAATAAAAGGCTAAAGAATAAAAATAGAAAGAATTCTAGATATGTTTTCCCCTAGAGCTGAAGCTTTGCAGCGCTGTATGATCAGTAAGCTTAGTACGAGTGAGTTGTTTGTGCTGATCTTCTGTGGGAGGGGCCTGTTGGGCTGATTCTCAATTGGACTTACCCTGGTGGAAATAGCCTCCAGTGTACAGGGAGGCAGGGCTTGGTGTAAGTGGCTCTAGACTCCACTAAGTGGTGCTGTTTTGTTTCCTGAATGCTTCCAGCATTAATGGGTGGGTTGAATATGGCAGTGCCCTGCTCCCTAGCCCTGGAGCCGAAAATTCATGCCCCCCTCACTCTTCATGAGTCTTCAGAGAAGAGCAATCAATCACTGTTGTCTCCCCAGTTTCTGTCAGAACTCTGTTCACCCTGCTTGTATCTGAACTTTTCTTATCTCAGGCATGTGACTGAGTTTCAAAACTCCAAATATTAGGGACTCTTGCAACACAGACACATGCTCTTCCTCCCAGAAAGAGTCTCACCAAGCTTCTGTCTTTTGCTGGACCCGTCCCAGGAAAGTGGTTGCACAACTATGTAGTAGTTCAGTTTATGGCTCTTGTGACTGGGAACCATGCTGCACCTAGGGGCCACCCTTTCTTCTTGTGACCCAGGGGATCTTCAGATAATGCTCTCTGTCACACCTGGGATTCTGCCCCACTTTGCCACCTGAGCACCTTTAAGCCAGGTGTATCCTCCACTGTAGCAGACTTCTAAAAGTTCCAATTTTGCACTCTGCTGCTTATAATATTTTGTGGTGACCTCCTTAAGCAGGCTCCCTCCCCACCACTGTATCTTCATCTAAATCACACCAGATTCAAGTCTCCACACATCCTACCTACCAGATGTTGGTTGCTTTTCTACTTGTAGACTTGCAACATTTATTTTCTCAAACCTCTGATTGACTTCTCAGATGTTCAGAATGATTTGATAACTATTGAGTCATATTCAAAGGGTGAGACAACCTTAGGTTCCCCTACTCTTCCATCATCTTAACTCCTCTTCTGTGGGAGAATTTAAAGCAATAATCACAAGGATACTCACTGGGCTTGAGAAAAGAATAGAAGGTGTCTGTTAAACACCACAGAGAAAAGTGTTTTAAAAGTATCAACCAGAGATGAAGAATGCAATAAACAAGATTGGAAACAGGCTTGATACAATGAACTGCAGGCTGGAAGAATTAAAGGACCAACTTAATCATGTAGAAGAAAAAATAATGGAAAATAATGATGCTGAACAAGAGAGAGAAAGAAGAGTTATGGAATATGAGAATAGAATTAGGGACCTGGGGCGGAGCAAGGTAGTGGAGGAGTAGGAGACCTGGATTTTGTCTCCTCACAGGAATTCAGCTGGATAGGGATCAAACCATTCTGAACACCTACAAACTCAACAGGAGATCGAAGAAAAGAAGAGCAACAACTCTCTCATCAGAAAAGCGACCACTTTCTGGAAGGTAGGACGTGCGGAGAAGTGAATCCGAGGCGATATTCAGGAGGGTAGATGGCGGGGGAGGGGCCTCCGTCAGCCGCTTCTGGCAAGTGATAGAACCACGGAGCACAAAATCGGAACTTTTAAAAGTCTGCTCCGCTGAGGGATGTCACACTGGTGGCTAAGCGGGGGGTGGAACCCTCGCGGGACAGTGTGGTCTCAGGACCCTCAGGGTCACAGGAAGACCGGGGGTGTCTGAGAGTGGCAGAGCTCCCAGGTATCGGAGCAGGGAAGCCGGCTGCAGAGGCGGAGCCCAGGCACGGGCTCTCAGCTCGGGGTTGCCATAAACCGTGATCCGCGGCACAGTCGGGCCCCTGCTCCTCCAGCAGGGACCCAACAAGCGGCAGATCCGGGGAGACTCACCTTCCTCCCCAGGGAGGAGCTGCGCGGGAGTGCACTGCAGGGATCTGCTGGGTTGGGAGACTCCACCCGAGGTCGGTGCCAGAGATAGAAACGTGCGGTCACAGGCCGGGTGAGCACGAAGTACGGCCTGAGAACGGGGAGACGGGAGGGGAGTGACTGACGGCTTTTCTCTGGGGGCTCACTGAGAAGCGGGGCCCCGAGTTCTCGGCTCCCCCGGGGCAGAGATTGGGAGGCCGCCATTTTCACTCTCCACCTCCAAAGCTGTACGGAAAGCTCGCAGGGAACAAAAGCCCCGGAGAGCAAACCCGAGCAGATTACTTAGCCAGGAGGGGACAAGGGCGGGGCAATTCCGCCTCCGGCAGAGACATTTGGAAACCACAGCAACAGGCCCCTCCCCAGAAGATCAGCGAGAACAGCCAGCCAAGACCAAGTTTACCGATCAATGAGAATGGCAGAACTCCAGCGCTAGGGGAATACTGCACATAGAATTCATGGCTTTTTTACCATGAGCCTTTAGACTTTCAAAGTTAATTTTTTTTTAACTGTCTTTTTTCTTTTTTTTTTTTTTTTGAATTTTTCTTTTCCCTTTTTCAACCAACATCTTATCAACCCCCCTTTTTTTTTTTAAAAAGACATTTTTATTTTTCATTTTTAGAGTCATATTCTATCCCTTCATAGTAGTCACCTGTATTTTTGGCTTATATATATAAGTTGTTCTCTCTTTAAAATTTTGAGATAGTTTCTTCTAACAGATTAAAATATACCCTAAATCTCTAGTATATGGTGTTTACTATTCCCCTGCCTGATCACATTCTCTCCCTTTTTTTTCCTCCCTTTTCTTTTTTTAAATCCTCTTCTTTCTTTTTTCAAACAACTTCTTACCAATTCCTTTTATAAATTTTTTTATAATTTCCATCTTTACAGTCATATTCCATCCCTTCATCATATCAACCCTTATTTTTGTACATATATAACTTTTACTTTCTTTAAAATTTTGGGAGGCACTTTCTTCTAAAAGACCAAAATACACCCCAAATCTAGTGTGTGGCACTGATCTATATACCAGCCTGATCATATTTGATCACATTCTGTTTTTTTGTTGTTGTTGTTTTGTTTTTGTTTTTATCTTTATCTTTTCCTTTTTCTTTTTTTTTTTCTTTTTCTTTTTTCTCTCTTTCCATTTCTTTTTCCACTGCTTCAGGTCTTTTCTGATTTGTTTAGAGTATATTTTCTGGGGACGTTGTTACTCTGCTAACATTTTCTTCTCTCATTAATCTATTCTCCTCTACACAAAATGATGAGACGGAAAAAATCACCTCAACAAAAAGAACAAGAGGTAGTACCGACTGCCAGGGACCTACTGAATACGGACGTTAGTACGATGTCAGATCTAGAGTTCAGAATCATCACTTTAAAGATACTAGCTGGGCTTGAAAAAAAAAATGGAAGTTATTAGAGAAACCCTTTCTGGAGAAGTAAAAGAACTAAAATCCAACGAAGTAGAAATCAAAAAGGCTATTAATGAGGTGCAATAAAAAATGGGGGCGCTAACTGCTAGGATAAATGAGGCAGAAGAAAGAATCAGTAATATAGAAGATGAAATGATGGAAAATAAAGAAGCTGAGAAAAAGAGAGATAAGCAACTACTGGATCACGAGGGCAGAATTCGAAAGATTGGCAATACCATAAGACGAAACAACATTAGAATAATTGGGATCCCAGAAGAAGAAGAAAGAGAGAGAGGGGCAGAAGGTATAATGGAGCAAATTATAGCAGAGAACTTCCCTAATTTGGGGAAGGAAACAGGCATCAAAATCCAGGAAGCACAGAGAAACCCTCTCAAAATCAATAAAAATAGGTCAACACCCCGACATCTAATAGTAAAACTTACGAGTCTCATAGACAAAGAAAAAATCCTGAAAGCAGCTTGGGAGAAGAGATCTGTAACCTACAAGGGTAGAAACATTAGATTGGCAACAGACCTATCCACAGAGACCTGGCAGGCCAGAAAGGACTGGCAGGATCTATTCAGAGCACTAAATGAGAAAAATATGCAGCCAGGAATACTATATCCAGCTAGGCTGTCACTGAAAATTGAAGGAGAGAGAAAAAGCTTCCAGGACAAACAAAAACTAAAGGAATTTGCAAACACAAAACCAGCCCTACAGGAAATCTTGAAAGGGATCCTCTAAGCAAAGAGAGAGCCTAAAAGCAACATAGACCAGAAAGGAACACAGACAATATACGGTAACAGTCACCTTACAGGCAATACAATGGCACTAAATTCCTATCTTTCAATAGTTACCCTGAATGTAAATGGGCTAAATGCCCCAATCAAAAGACACAGACTATCAAACTGGATTAAAAAACAAGACCCATCGATATGCTGTCTGCAAGAGACTCATTTTAGAACCAAAGACACCCCCAGATTGAAAGTGAGGGGGTGGAAAACCATTTACCATGCTAATGGACACCAAAAGAAAGCTGGGGTGGCAATCCTTATATCAGACAAATTAGATTTTAAACCAAAGACTGTAATAAGAGATGAGGAAGGACATTATATCCTACTTAAAGGATCTATCCAAGGAAGATCTAACAATTGTAAATATCTATGCCCGTAACATCGGAGCAGCCAATTATATAAGCCAATTAATAACAAAAGCAAAGAAACACATCAACAACAATACAATAATAGTGGGGGACTTTAACACACCCCTCACTGAAATGGACAGATTGTCTAAGCAAAAGATCAACAAGGAAATAAAGACTTTAAATGACACACTGGACCAAATGGACTTCACAGACATATTCAGAACATTCCACCCCAAAGCAACGGAATACACATTCTTCTCTAGTGCCCATGGAACATTCTCCAGAATAGATCACATCCTAGGTCATATATCAGGTCTCAACCGGTACCAAAAGATTGGGATCATTCCCTGCCTATTTTCAGACCACAATGCTTTGAAACTAGAACTCAATCACAAGAGGAAAGTCAGAAAGAACTCAAATACATGGAGGCTAAAGAGCATCCTACTGAAGAATGAATGGGTCAACCAGGAAATTAAAGAAGAATTAAAAAAATACATGGAAACCAATGAAAATGAAAACACAACTGTTCAAAATCTCTGGGATGCAGCAAAGGCAGTCCTAAGAGGAAAGTATATAGCAATACAAGCCTTTCTCAAGAAACAAGAAAGGTCTCAAGTACACAACCTAACCCTATACCTAAAGGAGCTGGAGAAAGAACAGCAAATAAAGCCTAAACCCAGCAGGAGAAGAGAAATAATAAAGATCAGAGCAGAAATCAATGAAATAGAAACTAAAAGAACAGTAGAACAGATCAACGAAACTAGGAGCTGGTTCTTTGAAAGAATTAACAAGATTGATAAACCCCTGGCCAGACTTATCAAAAAGAGAAGAGAAATGACCCAAATCAACAAAATCATGAATGAAAGAGGACAGATCACAACCAACACCAAAGAAATACAATTAAAAGAACATATTATGAACAACTCTAGGCCAGCAAATTAGATAACCTGGAAGAAATGGATGCATTCCCAGAGATGTATCAACTACCAAAACTGAACCAGGATGAAATAGAAAACCTGAGCAGACCTATAACCACTAAGGAAATTGAAGCAGTCATCAAAAATCTCCAAAAGAAACAAAAGCCCAGGGCCAGATGGCTTCCCAGGGGAATTCTACCAAACATTTCAAGAAGAATTAATACCTATTCTTCTGAAACTGTTCCAAAAAATAAAATGGAAGGAAAACTTCCAAACTCATTTTATGAGGCCAGCATTACCTTGATCCCAAAACCGACAAAGACCCCATCAAAAAGGAGAATTATAGACCAATATGGATGCAAAAATTCTCAGCAAAATACTAGCCAATAGGATCCAACAGTACATTAAAAGGATTATTAACCACGACCAAGTGGGATTTATCCCTGGGCTGCAAGGTTGGTTCAACATCTGCAAATCAATCAATATGATACAATACATTAACAAAAGAAAGAACAAGAATCATATGATCCTCTCAATAGATGCAGAAAAAGCTTTTGACAAATGCAGCATCCTTTCTCCATCAAAACTCTTCAGAGTATAGGCATAGAGGGTACATACCTCAATATCATAAAAGCCATCTATGAAAAACCCACAGTGAATATCATTCTCAATGGGGAAAAACTGAGAGCTTTCCCCCTAAGGTCAGGAATGCGGCAGGGATGTCCACTATCACCACTGCTATTCAACATAGTATTGGAAGTCCTAGCCACAGCAATCAGACAACAAAAAGAAATAAAAGGCATCCAAGTTGTCAAAGAAGGAGTCAAACTCTCACTCTTTGCAGATGATATGATACTTTATGTGGAAAACCCCAAAGACTCCACCCCAAAACTGCTAGAAGTCATACAGGAATTCAGTAAAGTGGCAGGATATAAAATCAATGCACAGAAGTCAGTGGCATTCCTATACACCAACAACAAGACAGAAGAAAGAGAAATTAAGGAGTCGATCCCATTTACAATTGCACCCAAAACCATAAGATACCTAGGAATAAATCTAACCAAAGAGACAAAGGATCTGTACTCAGAAAACTATAAAATACTCATGAAAGATATTGAGGAAGACACAAAAAATGTAAAAACGTTCCATGTTCATGGATTGGAAGAACAAATATTGTGAAGATGTCAATGCTACCTAGAGCTATCTACACATTCAATACAATCCCCATCAAAATACCATCCACTTTTTTCAAAGAAATGGAACAAATAATCCTAAAATTTGTATGGAACCAGAAAAGACCCCAAAGAGCCAGAGGAATGTTGAAAAAGAAAAGCAAAGCTGGCGGCATCACAATTCCGGACTTCCAGCTCTATTACAAAGCTGTCATCATCAAGACAGCATGGTACGGGCACAAAAACAGACACATAGATCAATGGAACAGAATTGAGAGCCCAGAAATGGACCCTCAACTCTATGGTCAACTCATCTTTGACAAAGCAGGGAAGAATGTCCAATGGAACAAAGACAGTCTCTTTGACAAATGGTGTTGGGAAAATTGGATAGCCACATGCAGAAGAATGAAACTGGACCATTTCATTACACCACACACAAAAAATAGACTCCAAATGGTTGAAAGACCTCATTGTGAGACAGGAGTCATCAAAATCCTAAAGGAGAACACAGGCAGCAACCTCTTTGACCTCAGCCGAAGCAACTTCTTCCTAGAAACAACACCAAAGGCAAGGGAAGCAAGGGCAAAAATGAACTATTGGGACTGCATCAAGATTAAAAGCTTTTGCAAAGCAAAGGAAATAGTCCACAAAACCAAAAGACAACCGACAGAATGGGAGAAGATATTTGCAAATGATATATCTGATAACGGGCTAGTATCCAAAATCTATAAAGAACTCATCAAACTCAACACCCAAAGAACAAAGAATCCAATCAAGAAATGGGCAGAAGACATGAACAGACATTTTTTCCAAAGAAGACATCCAAATGGCCAACAGACACATGAAAAAGTGCTCAATATCGCTCGGCATCAGGGAAATCCAAATCAAAACCTCAATGAGATACCACCTCACACCAGTCAGAATGGCTAAAATTAACAAGTCAGGAAATGACAGATGTTGGCGGGGATGCGGAGAAAGGGGAACCCTCCTACACTGTTGGTGGGAATGCAAGCTGGTGCAGCCACTCTGGAAAACAGTATGGAGGTTCCTCAAAAAGTTGAAAATAGAGCTACCACATGATCCAGCAATTGCATTACTGGTTATTTACCCCAAGGATACAAAAGTAGAAATCCGAGGGGGTACGTGCACCCCGATGTTTATAGCAGCAGTGTCCACAACAGCCAAACTGTGGAAAGAGCCAAGATGTCCATCAACAGATGAATGGATAAAGAAGATGTGGTATATATATATATACAATGGAATATTATGCAGCCATCAAAAGGAATGAGATCTTGCCATTTGCAACGACGTGGATGGAGCTGGAGGGTATTATGTTGAGCGAAATAAGTCAAACAGAGAAAGACATGTATCATATGATCTCACTGATATGAGGAATTCTTAAATGCCGGAAACAAACTGAGGGTTGCTGGAGTGGGGGGTGGGGTGGGAGGGAGGGGGTGACTGGGTGATAGACACTGGGGAGGGTAGGTGCTCTGGTAAGCGCTGTGAATTGTGCAAGACTGTTGAATCTCAGATCTGTACCTCTGAAACAAATAATGCAATATATGTTAAGAAAAAAAAAAAAAGAAGAAGAAGAAGGTAGTGGGAGGGGAAGAATGAAGCGGGGGAAATCGGAGGGGTAGACGAACCATGAGAGATGATGGACTCTGAAAAACAAACTGAGGGTTCTAGAGGGGAGGGAGGTGGGAGGATGGGTTAGCCTGGTGGTGGGTATTGAGGAGGGCACATTCTGCATAGAGCACTGGGTGTTATGCACAAACAATGAATCATGGAACACTTCATCTAAAACTAATGATGTAATGTATGGGGATTAACATAAGAATAAAAAAAATAAAAAAATTTAAAAAAAAAAGAATTAAGGACCTCAGTGACTCCATCAAACATGATACAGTTTGTATTATAGGAGTCCCAGAAGAAGAAGAATGAGAAAAGGGGGCAGAAAATTTATTTGAAGAAGTAATAGCTGAAAACTTTCTTAATTTGGGGAAGTAAATAGACATCTAGATCCAAGAGGCACAGAGAAAACCCATCAAAATCAACAAAAGCAGGGCAACATCAAACATAGTGTAATTAAATTTTCAAAATGTAGCAATAAATAAAAAAATCTTAAAAACAGCAAAACAAATGAAGTCCTTAACTTACAGAGGAAGACCCTTAAGGCCTACTGGAAATTTCTCAATGGAAACTTGGAAAGTCAGAAGGGAATGACATGACATATTCAAAGTGTTGAATGGGAAAATTCTGCACCCACGAGTACTCTATCCAGCAAGGCTATCAGTCAGAATAGAAGGAGAGGAAAAGTGTTCCCCTGAGAAAGAATAAAGGAGTTTCATTGTCATTAAACCATCCCTGTAAGAAATAATAAAGGGGTCTCTTTGAGTGGAACAGAAAGGCCAAAGGTGACAAAGAAAAGGTCAGAGAAAATCACTGGAAACAATGACAAAACAGGTAGTAAAACAGCAAAAAATTCATATCTATCTATAATTACTGTGAGTGTAAATGGAGTAAATGATACAATCAAAGGACATAGGGTGTCAGAATGGGAAAAACAAACAAACAAACAAAAAAGCCCCACAAGACTCATCTATATGTTGTCTACCAGAGACTAATTTTAGACCTAAAGACCCGTGCAGAATAAAGTTGGGGGATGGAGAAGCATTTATCTTGCCAATGGACATCAAAAGTAAGCCTGAGTAGAAATAATTATATTGAACAAACTTGACTTTAGAACAAAGAGTGTAACAAGAGACAAAGAGGGCACTATATAATCATAAAGGAGAGAATCCAACAAGTAGATATAACAATTGTAAAATTTATGCACCAAACATGGGAGCATTAAAATATATATAATAATTAATAACAAACATAAAGGAACTCATTGTTAATAATACAATAATAGTAAGGAACTTCAACACTGCACTCTCATCAATGGATTGATCATTTAAACAGAATATAAACAAGGAAGCAATGGCTTTGAATGCCACACTGGGCCAGAATGACTTAACAAATATCTTCAGAATATTCCATCCTAAAACAGCAGAATACACATTCTTTTCATGTGCACATGTGATATTCTCCAGGAGAGATCACATGTTAGATTGCATATCAGGCTGGAACAAACACAAAAAGATTGAAATCATACCATACAATATTTCTGAGTCCAGTGCTTTGAAACTAGAATTCAACCACAAGAAAAAATCTGGAAGAACAAAAAATATATGGAGTGTAAACAACATGCTATTAAACAATGACTGGGTCAACCAGAAAATAAATGGAAAAATAAAAAAAAAATACATGGAGACAAATGAAAACTAAACATAATGTTCCAAAACCTTTGGTATGCAGCAAAATTTGTCCTAAGAGGGAATTACATAGAAATACAAGCCTACCCCAGGAAGCAAGAAAAATCTGTAATAAGCAATCTAACCTTACACCTAAAGGAGCTAGAAAATGTACAATAAATGAAGCCTAAAGTGACAGAAGGAAGGAAATAAATAAAAATTAGAGCATAAATAAATGACATAGAAACTAAAAAGACAAAACAAAACAATACAACACATCAATGAAACCAGAAGCTTGTTCTTTGAGAAACATACTAAAATTTATAAACCTCTATCTAGACATATCAAAAAATAAATAAATAAATAAAGGGCCCAAATAATAAAATCATAAATGAGAATGGAGAAATAACAGCCAGTACCACAGAAATACAAGTAATTGTAAGAGAATATTATGAAAAACCATATGCCAACAAATTGGACAACCTAGAAGTAATGGATAAATTCCTAGAAACATAAACTACAAAAACTGAAATAGGAAAAAATAGAAAACTTGAACAGACCAGTAACCAGCAAAGAAATTGAATCAATAATCAAAAAATCTCCCAACAAACAAATGTTCAGGGCCAGATGGCTTCACAGGAGAATTCTACCAAACATTTAAAGAAAAGTTAATACCTATTCGTTTCAACTATTCAAAAAAAAATGGAAAAGGAGAGAAATTTTCCAAATTCATTCTATGAGGCCAGCATTACCCCAAACCAGATAAAGTCCCCTTAAAAAAAAAAAAAAACAACTAAAGGCCATGATCCCTGATGAACATGGATGCAAATATTCTCAATAAAATACTAGCAAACTAAATCCAAACCTACAATGAAAAAATCATTCACATGATCAAGGTGAGATTTATTCCCAGGTTACAAGTTCATTCAATATTCAAACTCAATCAACATGATATACTACATTAATAAAAGAAAGGAGAAGGACCATATGATCATTTCAATAGATGCAGAAAGTAGGTTTAGAGGAAATATACCTCAACATAATAAAGGTCATATATGAAAACCCCATAGCTAGTATCATCCTCAATGTGGAAAAACTGAGAGCTTTTCCTCCATGGTCAGGAAAAAGACAGGGATATCCACTCTTTTTTTTTTTTTTAAGATTTTATTTATTTATTTGACAGAGAAAGACAGCGAGAGAGGGAACACAAGCAGGGGGAGTGGGAGAGGGAGAAGCAGACTTCCTGCTGAGCAGAGAGCCCGATGTGGGGCTCGATCCCAGGACCCTGAGATCATGACCTGAGCTGAAGGCAGATGCTTAATGACTGAGCCACCCAGGTGCCCCGGGATATCCACTCTTACCAGTGCTAACATAATACTGGAAGTCCTAGCCTCAGCATTCAGACAACACAAGAAATAAAAGTCATCCAGATCAGCAAGGAAAAAATCAAACTTTCAGTATTTGCACATGACATGCTGTATATAGTAAACACCAAAGACTCCACCAAAAAACTGTTAGATTGATAAAGGAATTCAGTAAAGTAACAGGATACAAAATCAACATACAGAAATCTGGTGTATTTCTATAAACCAATAATGAAGCATCAGAAAGAGAAATTAAGTAATCAATCCCATTTGCAATTGCACCAAAAACCATAAGATATCTAGGAATAAACCTAAGAAAAGAGGTGAAAGATCTGCACTTTGGAAACTATAAAACAGTGATGAAAGAAATTGAACATGACACAAAGAAATGGAAAAAAAAAATCCCATGCTCATGAATTGGAAGAAAAAATATTGTTGAAATGTCTTTACTACTCAAAGCAATCTGCATATTTAATGCAATTCCTATCAAAATACCAACAGCACTTTTCACATAGCTAGAACAACCTATCCTGAAATTTGTGTGGAACCACAAAATATCCTGAATACCTAAAGAAACCTTGAAAAAGAAAGAGCAAAGCTGGAGGCATCCCAATTTCACATTTTAAGTTATATTTCAATGTTGTAGTAATCAAAACAGTACTGGCACAAAAATAGACACATAGATCAGTGGAACAGAAGATAAATCTCAGAAATGAACCCACAATTGTAAGGTCAACTAATCTTCAAAGCAGGAAAGAATATCCAAGGGGAAAAAGACAGTCTCTTCAACAAAAGGTGTTGGGAAAACTGGTTAGCTACATGCAAAACAATGAAACTGTACCACTTTTTTACACCATACACAATAGTAAATGCAAAATGGATTAAAGAACTAAATGTGAGACCTGAAACCATAAAACTCTAGAGGAGAAAAGAGGCAGTAACCTCTTTGACATCAGCTGTAGCAGCTTCTTTCTAGATATGTCTCTTGAGACAAGGGAAACAAAAGCAAAAATAAACTATTGGGATTTAATCATGATAAAAAGCTTTTGCTCAGTGAAAGAAACAATCAAAACTAAAAGACAACCTACAGAATGGGAGAAGACGGTTGCAAATGACATATCTGATAAAAGGTAGGTAACCAAAATATATAAAAAACTTAAAACTCAACACCCCAAGATCAGATAATCTAATTAAAAATTGGCAGAAGACACGAGTATACATTTTTCCTAAGAAGATAAAAAGATGGCTAACAGACACATGAGAAGATGTTAAACATCACTGATCATCAGGAAAATGCAAATCAAAACTACAAGATGATATCACCTCACACCTGTTAGAGTGGCTAAAATCAACAATACAAGAAATAACAGGTGTTGGGTGAGGATGCGGAGATTGGGGAATACTCTTACACCTTTGATGGGAATAGAAACTGGTACAGCCACTGTGGAAAAACAGTATGGAGGTTCCTCAACAAGTTAAAAATTGAATTATTTCATGATCCAGCAATTGCAATACTAAGTAATTACTCAAAGAACTCAAAAATACTAATTTAAAGGTACATATGCATGCCAGTGTTTATAGCAGCATTACCTGCAATAGCCAAATTATGGAAACAGCCCAAATGTCCACGGACTGATGAATGGATAAAGAAGAGGTGGTATATATATGCAATGAAACATTACTCAGCCATTAAACAGAATGAAATCTTGCCTTTTATAATGACATGGATTGAACTATAGAGTCTTATGCTAAGTGAAATAAGTCAGGCAGAGTAAGACAAATACCATATGATTTCACTCATGTGGAATTTAAGAAAAAGAAGCAAAGGGAAAGAAAGAGAGAGACAGGCAAACCAAGAAACAGACTCTTAATTGTAGATTACAAACTGATGGTTACCAGAAGGGAGGTGGGTGAGGTGTGGGCTACATAAGTGATGGGAATTAAAGAGTGCACTTGTGATGTGCACCAGTTGTATGAAAGTGTTGAAATTAACATTACATTGTATGTTAACTAACTGGAACTTAAATAAAAACTTAAAAAAAAAAGAATGTCCATAAATCATAGCTTCTTTCTGTGAAAATGATTTTGTATCAATATCCTAATCATATATAGGCAAATATTATTGAAACTCTGTCTTATTTTGTTGCAAAATTTAAGGCTGCCAGATGAGTTTTTCTGATGACCAGGACTTTAAATTTTGTTTTAATGTATAGTTACGTGTGTTCAAATATGTCCCTGCTTGCTTTTATTATTGAATATCACCCAAAATACATAAAACTCTATCTTCCCAACTACTTCTCAAATATAATTGTGCAAAAAATCTAGGGTATTTAAAAGGTCAATATGATAGTTTCAATTTTTAAGTGTCCTATAAATAAATATAAGTAAGTGATTATCTAATGGAGTAAATTCATCTATTGATTCTGTTATTTCATGCTATATTCTTTGGTTTTAAATGTGATGGGATAGGGCGCCTGGGTGGCTCAGTTGGTTAAGCGACTGCCTTCAGCTCAGGTCATGATCCTGGAGTCCCTGGATCAAGTCCCGCATCGGGTTCCCTGCTTGGCGGGAAGTCTGCTTCTCCCTCTGACCCTCCCCCCTCTCATGTGCTCTCTCTCATTCTCTTTCTCTCAAATAAATAAATAAAATCTTTAAAAAAAAAGTGATGGGATAATGACAGTACCTGGATTCTCTATCCTGTTGAGGATATGTAGGAAGTTGTATTTCTATTTTTAATTTTTAGGATTGTTATTTCTTCTTAGAGAATTGACCTTTTTCTCATGATGTAATTTCCTTCATTGTACCTGATAACATTTCTCACTCTAAAGTCAAGTTTTATATTTATATAGCTACTGTACCTTTATTTTGCTAGTCATTCTGTGGTATGCTTATTGATATTTCATACCTATTGGCATTTGAAAACTTTACAGAAAACTTATAAAAGAGTTTTAGAAAGTATTATGGTTTAAAGCTAAGTACTTTGGATCTGTAATTTATCATGATTTCAGAAAATGAGGAATATAGAAATCAGTTATCTTTGAGATGATTATAGCTATATTTCATTCTTTTTTTTTTTAAGATTTTATTTATTTATTTGAGACAGAGAAAATGAGAGAGAGAGAGCACATGAGAGGGGGGAGGGTCAGAGGGAGAAGCAGACTCCCCCGCCGAGCAGGGAGCCTGATGCGGGACTCGATCCAGGGACTCCAGGATCATGACCTGAGCCGAAGGCAGTCGCTTAACCAACTGAGCCACCCAGGCGCCCAGCTATATTTCATTCTTGAAACTAAAAATTATGTCTTAGAGTTAAATAAACTATTTTTCCAAATTAACCTAATTTATTCTTAAGTTTATTCTCATGTTAATTAATTATATTTTTAACCAAATGTTTAGCTGTAATGGGTGAGTTCATTATATATTTCTATGACTGGTTTTCTCATTCATTTTACTTTTATGTCCTCTCTTCGTGTTAGTTAGGAACCACATTTCAACTGACGTGTATGTATAGGTCAATGACCTTAGATTCTATTTATAGTCAAACACAATGAAAAATACCTAGATTTGAGAAACTAGTTCAAAGTATTCTAATTATAAAAATGAGAACCATCCAGCCACTCCTGGTTATTTATGTTTCCCTAGGAATTATTTCTTGACAAACCAAGTACCAATTGTGAAAATACTGAAAGTCTTTGATGTATTTATACATAATTTGCTATTCCTATAACAATATGATTTGCTTTAAGTAGCTAATAAAAATATTCCTTGGATAGACATTGGGGAGGGTATGTGCTATGGTGAGCGCTGTGAATTGTGTAAGATTGATGAATCACAGACCTGTACCTCTGAAACAAATAATACATTATATATATTATTATATAATAATACATTATATGTAAAAAAAAAAAGAAGATAGCAGGAAGGGAAAAATGAAGGGGGGAAATCAGAGAGGGAGACAAACCATGAGAGACTATGGACTCTGAGAAACAAATTGAGGGTTCTAGAGGGGAGGGGGGTGGGGGGGATGGGTTAGCCTGGTGATGGGTATTAAAGAGGGCATGTATTGAATGGAGCATGCAAACAATGAATCATGGAACACTACATCAAAAACAAATGATGTAATGTATGGTGATTAACATAACATAATAAAATAAAATTTAAAAAATATTCCTGGGAAATATAAATTTTATTATTTGTTTTCCATCCCAACAGCTACAGAAATAACTATTCAACCAACTGTGGAAGAGGCCTCTGACAACTGCACTCAAGAATGTCTCATCTTGGGCCATTCTGATACCTGCTGGATGCCAGCTTCTCTGACTCATTCCAGCCCTTCACAGGCAGAAACCTCTGCTCTATGCCACAGCCCATCCCTGTCAAAGGCCTCTGCTTGCTGCTGTAGCCCTCCAGGGATGCAGACCATTGCTCTCTGCTCAGCCCTCCAGTGACTCAGGCTATTACACTGTACCACAGCGCTCTACCAGCCCAGTCCTCAGTCCCCCAATACAGCCCACCCCTGGCACAGGCTGCTACAATCCACCTCAGCCTTCCTTTGCTACAGGCTGCTGCCTTCCATCACAGCCCTACAAAGCCACCACTGGCTTTGCAGCAAAGTTGGGGGCAAGGTGCTGGACCTGATAGACTACTTTCTATTGATCAGGGAGTGCAAGGTAGTATAAGATCTCAGTTTTATACAATGTCTGAAGGACTTTATCCTAGTGATTAGTCAAGTAAAGCCATTCCCTTGACAACATTCACTCCAGGCCAACAGGCTAGACCCTCTAGGGATGATTTCCCATTATGAAAGAACATCCCTTATAAAGCTAAAATGGCTACTTCACATTTTCCAATAGGATGTATATAATAAACGTTTAAGATCCAATTTCAATGAATAGTTCAAATTGTTAGGTTTGTAAATAGCTATGTAAATAGAAAGAGATACCAGAATAAATTCTAGAGTTAGTCAAAAGTTATAAATAAAATTTATAATTTTCTTAATTCAGAATGTGTATGAAAAAGAAATTAAAAACTCCACACCCCCTTGTACAGAAAGGCTTATCATGACAGATATTAACATGTAGTGTATATTATTTCTGATGCACTGTATTTTTTATTTTTATCATGTGCAATATTATTGACTTTGTTCCATTTTTATTTGTGTGGACTAAGTACACAGCAAGTAGAAAAATAGAAAATATCTGATTTTCCAAGAGTACCCTTAGTTTATCTAAACTTTTATTCATATAACATTAGAAGGTATTAGTATGGTAGAATTTTTGTCTTTTTGTTTGATATTTGTTTATTTGTCTCCAGTGTTTCGTTATTAGTGTTTTTACAAAAATGCATAGTAGGGAGTGTAAATATTTCTTAGATTTTTTTTCTCTGTTTGTTTATGTTTTCTACTTTTATTTCAGAAAATATGTGCATTTTGGTAAAATGTATATACATTTTTAGTAAAGAACATATATGAACTGTACACATTTATGTCTATAACCTATTTCTCTACTCTTTAGTAGAGTTCAAGACAGTGAAGTGCAATAACTGTGCCTGAAACGGCAACAATTCACTAAAAAGGACCTCTTTTTAAACTTACTTTTGTAGTTTATGGTAAAATGCATCTAACCACATTATATTTGCCATTTTAAGCCTATCTTCCATTATTAATTGGATCATTATCTTCTGGAGTTTGTATATAACAACTAGAAAGTCACAAGGAATGTAGATGCATTTAATGCATGATTCTTTTACAGCTATGACATAAACTGCTATGTTTTTAGAGAATATCAGGAACATTTAAATGTTGACTTGACAGGGGCCTAGGCTGATACAGAAATATGTTCAGTAAAAAAATAAACAAATAAATAATAACTGTAGATAAAACTATATACTAAACCTGTAAAACTAAGGGATTTTTTTTTCATTCTAACTCAACTTACTGAAGAAACAAGACGGAAGTTAGGAAAGAACTTTTCAAGGGATGTAATTATAAATCTACATCAAATATGTTACAATATAGATTTTTCAGGAGATGTGCAGAGGGAAAAATGAGGTTCATGACTGCTTCTTGGAGTGGATAAGAAATACCTCAATAACACACTCAAAAAAAGAAAACCCAACAAAAATCTCATATATGAAACAAAGTATGTCCTTCTAAACAAAGAATACAGTAGTACTCTTAGGGAACATTGGTTTACTTCTATTGTTTGTACTCTATTTTCTTTTTGTCTTCTTACTTGGCCATAATCTTCTATGTGCATATTTCATCAATGTACAGAAACACCACCAGTTTAATTTTCTTCCATAACAAAATCAAGAAAATGTTTCATTTCAGTATTATAGTAAACCAAGAAACCATTAATGTTTCAATTGGGGGAGTGAATGTTTCTTGTTGGTTAAATTAGATGTAGAATTTGTAATGTGTAATTGAAGATATTTAATTTATGATTAAGCTGTGTGTAAATGTTGTAAACTGTAGTAAATGTGTAATTTTATTGGTGAAGATTTCCAATGAATGTTGAGAACACTTCTTTTCATTTGCCCACCAGGTTATGTAGTGTTTTGAGAATATATTTTTCCCATTGTGATGCTCTTTAAATCATCCTTGATTTGGTGTGTAAAATAACTTCTTAACTTTTAACTAGAGTTCAATTGGTGAAATTTCAAATAGATTATTATTATAGATTTTTTCTCCTTTATGTTTGTTAATGTTCAAAGGAATTTGGAACATATTATATTCCAGGTGCATGTGAGTCCTGAAGGACTGGTGATTTTTGAAACTTTATTGAAATAAGACTGTGTATTTGTATTGATATTTTTGTTGCTATTGATGATGGCAATTTTAAACTTGAGGAAGATAAATAAATCCAGAATCACAAAATCAGAGCTTCCAGTAGATTTTAGAATGTTTTTGCTCTAAAAACTTGCAAAGATAATATGAACGAAAATTATGTCTTCTATTGTGGTTATTTCCACATTTTTTTCTTTCCATTTCTTTGGGAAGATCTACCAACACAAAAATAAATAAATAAATAAATAAATAAATAAATAAATAAATAAATAAATAAATAAAAAGGAGACAGTAAAAGATCATTAAATAACATGTCAAGAGTATGAATGGTTATTATCCATGTTAATGAAAATCAGAAGAATAAAAGATGTTTGTGAATATTTTCATATAGTGTGATTTATTGAGTTATAAAGGGTGGCTCTTAAATTCTAATATCTAAAAATTTTTGAAGTTTTGGTAACTTTTCTAGAAATATAGGAATGAACAAATATGCTTTTATTGTCTTTCTAACCCTGATTATATAGTCTGGTTTAGATTGTGTTTAGAATATTAAATGACTGGGCACCCTCTTCTGGGTTTGTACCAGAGAGGCTTTGAATGGAAGGTTAGAGTAGCAAAAGAGGCAAAGGGATGTGAGCCCAGATATTTTTTCCTATGCATTATCTTTCTAAGCTTCTTCTGGGTCTGTCCTTGGCAACCTGTAACTTCAAGGCTTTAGATCTGATGAGATCTTTCTTACCACATTGCAAATTCTTTCTTTGAATAGACAGAGCTACAGGTTGACAAAGTTCACGGGTGGCTCTTTTGATGTGCAAAATGTTTAGTCTCAGAACCACAAAAAATCTTATTTTACCATCAATCAAAAACATCCCCCTTGAAAAAAGAAAGATATGATTTAGTTTGAAATTAGGGTTTCAGATTGAATGACAAGTATGATGATAATATGTTCAGCCAGATTTGTGTTATTCTATTTTGTGGCCATATTCAATTATATGTGATTATTAATTTACTAGGTATAGAGTTAATATACTACATTTGTAAGTATGTATTGAAGCACTATGTATCTTATATGCTAAGTGCATACACATTTCTTCTTGAACGTTATCAAGTTTCGGCTAATACAGTGCCCGTATTTTAAAAACAAACATATATTATACAAACAGTGTAATAAATTTAGAGATTACATTTTGTGTGTCTAATTTAGTTATTTAATATTTTTTGTTAATGTAAATTGGTTAGAAAACGTGGTTGTTAAATGACTAGTGCTATTGTGAACTGGTAACCATAATGAAGAGCCTCTGTTTTCCCGAACTAATATTTGTCACACACTTTCATTAAAATGAGAAAATAATATAATTAAAAGAATAAAAAAATTGTATAGTCCATAAAATGTATCATGTCACAGGCCAAAAAAATCCTTTCATTCAGGGTGCCTGGGTGGCTCAGTCTGTTGAGCATCCAACTCTTGGTTTCAGCTCAGGTCATGAGATTGAGCCCCACCTCTCTCTGTCTCTCAAATAAATAAATAAAATCTTTTAAAAAATCCTTTCCTTTACTGAAAAATTAAGTACATTTTATCCGCATGTATATTTCAACATTAGTTTTTTTATATTAAGACTGAATGTTCATATATCTCTTAATATACATTATAAACATCTATTAGGTTATATTCTTCTTTTTTTACACTCTTCTGATTTACATTTTACACTCTTTACATATACATTTTCCAGTATGGTTATCATTTTTTCATCTTTCTTCTTTTATATTTGTTCCAAACCCAATTTATATTTATGTTTGGATAAACCTATGTTTAGACAAACTTTTTTTTTGAAGTTAATGAGATGGTTTATTTTTTAATTTTGCATTTATTTTTTTTATTAGTTTCAGAGGCAGAATTTAGTGATTCATCGGTTGCATATAACACCCAGTGCTCAGTACATCAAGCGCCTTCCTTAGTGCCCATCACCCAATTATTCCTTCCCTCCAAACCCTTCCCCTCCAACAACCCTCAGTTTGTTTCGTAGAGTTAAGAGTCTCTTATGGTTTGCCTCCCTCTTTGTTTTTATCTTATTTTATTTTTCCTTTCCTTCCCCTATGTGCACCTGTTTTGTTTATTAAATTCCACATATGAGTGAAATCATATTGTATTTGGCTTTCTCTGACTGACTTATTTCACTTAGCATAATACACTCTAGTTCCATCCATGTCATTGCAAATGACAAGATTTCATTCTTTTTGATGGCTAGTAATATATATCTAGATCTGGATATATATCACATCTTCTTTATCCATTCATTGGTAGATGGAACATCTGGGCTCTTTTCATATTTTGGCTATTGTGGACATTGTTGCTATAAATATTGGGGTGCATATGCCCCTTCAAATCACTATGTTTATATTCTTTGAATAAATATTTAGTAGTGCAATTGCTGTGTCATTGGGTAGCTCTATTTTTAACTTTTTGAGGAAACTCCATACTGTTTTCCAGAGTGGCTGAACTAGTTTGCATTCCCACCAGTAGTGTAAGAGGGTTCCCCTTTCTCCACATCCTAGACAAACTTTTTATCACAATCATTAGACTCTATTTTGGCTATTTCCAACTGGCACGATTGCCCTGGAAAACATGGAAACAAGAGAAGCTGAACCATATTTGGGCAGGAACCTTTTTACATTATGTATCAATTACCATACCAGAGAAATTTTATGCAGAGGCCTTAAAATAGTTATTCATAGTAGCTTTTTTAGATGAACCATTCATGTGTTTTTTTTGTAAATGTGATCTTTAAAATCAGTGTAAATTGATAATAGCAAAAGTAGTTGTGAAAAGCCTGCTCAGAAAAATGCTTGTGCACAAATGGAAAAAAAAAAAAATGAAGTCAACTGTTTAGCAATTGTATGTGATACTTACAGAATAAAATGTGTAAAATTTATGCTTCCCCTGCTTAAAATACTTAGAATTTTATGAAATATGTATTTATCTTTGTATTTTGGGAAGATTCCTCCTCTGTGACATCATACATAATCTGAAAGTGAATAGTATCCTAAAGCAGCTCTAGCCCTGCTTTGGAAGTGAGAAGACTGGATATTGTATGGCCCAGGATGATAGTATGCAGTCCAGCAGCAAATGTGTATTAATTGTTCTGTTTCAGGTTCTGTATTGCATGTTTTCTTAGTCATTGATTAGGTGTTAATACAATTATGAGAAATAGAGATGGATTTTTATTGTGTGTATTTGTTAATTCAAAATTCCTTTGTTTTAACTTCATTCTTTTTTTTTATTTACATAAAGTAAAATACACTTTTTGGTGGAATATTTCTATGAATTAGCTTACTTTTTTGTTTACTCTGATACTCCCTTCAATAAAATTCTTTGAATTAAACATCATTTTATTCACTTTTTAGAATTAGTGATCAATATTATAGTATTTTAGAACATTTGTTATGCATCTTCCAAGATAAACAAGAGATATTTATTTACTCCTGAATAGGCTTATTGTCTCATTTAATGCAAAAAAATACCTAAGGATTTCTCTGTACAAGCCTTGAGCATGTAAATGAAATACATTTCTGGAGAAAGTTAATATTTGTGTAATAATATAACTTCACTCCTGGGGCCATTTGGTGGCTCAGTTGATTAAGTGTCTGCCTTCAGCCCAGGTCATGATCCCAGAGTCCTGGGATAGAGCCACACATCAGGCTCCCTGCTCAGTGGGAAGCCTGCTTCTCCTTCTCTCTCTGCTCCTCCTCCCTGTTCATTCTCTCTCTCTCTCAAATAAATAACAAAATCTTTAAAAAAATAACTTCACAGGGTGCCTGGGTGGCTCAGTCCTTAAGCATCTGCCTTCAGCTCAGGTCATGATCCCAGGGTCCTGGGATCGAGCCCCACATTGGGCTGCCTGCTTGGCTGGAAGCTTGCTTCTCCCTTTCCCACACCCCCTGCTTGTATTCTTGCTCTCACTATCTCTCTCTCTGTCAAATAAATAAATAAAATATTTAAAAAAATACTCACTCTTGGCTTCACTTTTACTTGGGCTAAATGGAGAAAATCCTAGTACACTGAAACTTCTCAAGCTGCACAGGAGCAGTAAATATTCAATTGCATTTGGCATTTTCATTAGTCCTGAAGTTTGATTAAGTTACAGAACACATAATGTGATTTTTGTCTTTCTTTCACTTATCTTTCCATTATTGTAATATTAATTTACTCATTCTCACCAAGGATTAGCTGATGAAGGAAGGAAAGAAACAAATTTTAAATTAAGCAAAACATTTACTTTTGGCAAAAAGAGATTGGAATTAAAAAAAGAGAGAGATTGGAATTTTGAAAGAAGTATATATGTGTAGGTTAATTTGTGTTATTTCTCAGCCTGACTCCAACCCTTTGGGGAATGTCACAAGCTATAGTGAATAATACATAGAGTAGGAATCACCACCAGGTTGCATATAGACATTACCACATAACCATGGCAAGAACTCTAAGAACTTGAAAAAGTGAATATGATGAATATATACTCTGTGAATGGAGATAAAGTGCCCTACTGGAAAAGAATGTTATAAATCTGTAGTATCTAAAGTGGAAAAATTAATAAACTAATATTTATTTTAATTAAAAACATTACTGAATGTGCTACTTTTATTACCAGAACTGGTCACAGTGATTTATAAAATAAAATTTTAATGGTGTAAGGAAATTGCTTCAAACAAATCAAAGCAAAAATTAAAAAAAACAACAAAAGTGAAGCAGGCAAGTTGGTTCATAGTTTAATTTCTGTAATTTGGATTACAAATTCCATTACCATTTCAAATATTTGAGAATCTATAGCTGCATAGGAACAACTGAAGTTTAATTTGTGCACAGGCTTAATTCATGCCTTGCCTATCAAAGTATTCTAAAGTTAATTGGGGGAAAACAGAAGCAAAAGACAAAAATAAAGAAAACCACAAATAGAAGTTTAAAGCTGTCAACAACAAAAGTAATTCAGAGATCTGGTTGTATTACATTTTCTTCATAAACATTTTTGAAAAGTTTTAGATTTATAGAAAAATTGCAAAAATAATACAGTTCCTGAATACCACATTCCCAGTTTCCCCTATCATTAACATGGAATATTTTTTTTATTAATTTATTTTTTTAAAGATTTTATTTATTTATTTATTTGAGAGAGAGAATGAGAGACAGCATGAGAGGGAAGAGGGTCAGAGAGAGAAGCAGACCCCCCGCTGCGCAGGGAGCCCGATGCGGGACTCCAGGATCATGACCTGAGCTGAAGGCAGTCGCTTAACCAACTGAGCCACCCAGGCGCCCAACATGGAATATTTGTTACAATTAATGAACCAATACTGAATCAATGTTATCAATTAAAGTTCATAGTTTATTCAGGTTTCCTTATTTTTTTCCTAATATCCTTTTCCTGTCTCAGGATCCCATCAGAGATTCTATATTACACTTTGTGGTCATGGCTCGTTTGGCTCCTATAGACTGTGACAATTTCTCAAACGTTTTCTGTTAATGGTGGATTTGACAGTTTTGAGAAATGATGGTGAGGTTTGTAGAGTGTCCCTCAATTAGGATTATTTTTTTTACTTCTCTTGATTAGACTGCATTTAAGGGTTTCTAGGTGCAAGACCACAGAGGTGAAGTGCTTCTTTCATCACATCTAATCAGGTGTACATGATATTTCATTATTTAACACGTACAGTTAGTGTTTGGCATCATCTCACTATGTGTTTGGATTTCACTCTTCACCACTGAATAAGAGGCCCACAATATTTCAGGTGTTGGTGTACTCAGGTCAAGGCATATCCACAATGTGCCCTCCCTAGACTAAAGTCCCTGGCACAATTCAGAGTATGCTACTTGCTAAATTTTCATTCTCTCTTTCTTTCCATCTCTCCCTCTCTCCCTCTCCCCCTCTCTTCTCCTACCCTCTTTTATTAGGGTCCATGGGTGCAATGCTTTTGGGGTTCTAGGGTTAAGGACAGATTGTCCAATACAAAGCAGAAAAGAGGGAGGATTGGTAAGCTCCATAGGGATCTTATTTAAGGGGTATGTAAGGGGAAGGAGATGGGAAGCAGGAGACATTGTTTTACCACCTGGGGTGTTGGGAAAGTCATATCAGGAATTTACAATAGGTTGTGATACCAAGGGCTGTTATCTAGAGCATACATGTGTGGGTGAGACTAGTGTCAGTTCAAGGACACTGCAGGCCACATAACCACACAAAAGATGCAAAAGCTGCAATATTATGGAGTAGTTTAGCCAACTCTCAACAACTTTAGAAGGGTTAGGAGACATAAACATACAGTTTTCCAAAGAAGACATATATATGGACAACAGACACATGAAAAGATGTTCATCATCACTGATCATCAGGAAAATGCAAATCAAAAACACAATGAGATATCACCTCATGCCCATCAGAATGGCTAGAATCAACAACACAAGAAACAACAGGTGTTGGCGAGGATGTGGAGGAAAGGAAACTCTCATGTACTGTTGGTGGGAATGTAAACTGGTGCAGCCACTCTGAAAACAGTATGGAGGTTCCTCAAAAAGTTAAAAATAGAACTACCTTATGATCCAACAATTGCACTATTGGTGTTTACCCAAAGAATAAAAGTATACTAATTCAAAGGGATACATGCACCCTAATGTTTTTGGAAGCATTATTTACAATACAAGAGCCAAGATATGGAAGCAGCCTAAATGTTCATCAATTGATGAATGAATGGATAAAAAATAGGTGAGATATATACATATATATATACATATATATATATATATATATATATATATATATATATATATATCAGGCACATAAACATCAAAAATGTTTATGAAGAAAATGTAATACAACCAGATCTCTGATATATAATTAAACAAGTTACATAAATATATATTTATTTATATATAATTTATACATATAAGTATATAAATACATAAATAAATAAATATAATATAAATTATATATAATATGTAAATTATATATTATTATATGTAACATAAGTTATATATATGATTATACATATACAATAAATTCATTATATATAAATTGTATATCTTAATTGATATATATTAAATTATTAAATTAATATATAATTATATATTAATGTATAGTTGCTAAATAACAATTATAATAAATTAATCTGTGATTATATATTTATTAATATAGAATTAAATTAATATATAATTATATATGTAAGTAAAAAGAATGAAATCTTGCTATTTGCAGCAACATGGATAGAGCTAGAGAGTATAATGTTAAGCAAAATAAACCAGCCAGAGAAAGACAAATACCATATGATTGCACTCATGTGTGAAATTTAAGAAACAAAACATAGGGGATAAGTTAAATAGCTGATGGGAATTAAGGAGTGCACTTGTCGTGATGAGAACAGGATGATTGATGGAAATGTTGAATTACCATATGGTACACCTAAAACTAATACAATAATGTATATAAAATAGCTAGAATTAAATAAAAAAATAAAAGAAATTTGAAAAATATTTTTTTTAATTCTCAAAATCATCAGAAGATATTTTCTTGCCATATTTTTGCAATCTAAAACTTTGCTCCGATGGTGATTGCTGTTTTAACTTTGATCGGGGCCTTCTTATTAAGGAATAAGCTATTTCATTGTTTATTTTGCAGATATTTACTAAATGCTTATCACCAACTACAGTGAGTTCAACTTTTGTACAAAATCTAATTGTTATTTTGAAGTAAATAAAATAAAATAATAACAGGGATCATTTTTTGCAGAAATTTCCACCACCCCTTCCAGTTAAAATCTCATGGAAAAGTTCTTAATTATAGACGTCTCCAGAAATAAACTATTTTTAATTATTTTATTTATTTATTAAATAAATAAGCAAATAAATAAAACAAACAATATGCAAAAATATGAATGGAGACAGGGAGATAGAGATAATAGAGATGGAAGAAGAGACAGGAAGAGGGTGGCACAGTAGGAAGACCCTAAAATTGTCTCATCCCATAATTACAAATAGGTAACAATCAAGTCATCCTAAACAACCCAGAGATTGACCAGAAGACTAACAGAATAAACTCTACAATTGAAGGGAGAGAAGAACCCATATTGAAGAATGTGGGAAATGCAGAGATGTGGTTTAGGGGAGAAAAGGATCCTGGCTACTGTAGAGGGGAGGAATCCCTGGTTGCAGAGAAGAGTAAGAGAGAGAGAGAGGAATACAGGGGAAAACATAAAGAGAATGTTTCCACACAGCCATTGGCTGGGAAAATGAGAAGGGTTGGCTTTTTTAAGTTCTGGCAACCAGCAGGACTTAAAACGTGGAGTCTTAAAGGTCAGTGGTCTTGGCTGGGATAGAGCCCAGAGGGCACTCCCCTCCACTTGGAGTGGAGTCTGGCAAACACCAAGAGACAAACAATGCGGAAATAGTGATCAGAAGAGTGCCTGGGGCACATAGTGGGGAGTTTGTTTGCTTTTCTTGAAGCATGCCTCTGAGAGGCAGTGTTCACAGAGAGCCCTCTGAGAACAAGGGAGCTTACTGGTGACATTTCCATCTGCTGCCCCTCAGCATAAACACAAAGGCACCTAGGGAAAGCAACACAGCACAGACACTGGCTCCTTAACTTGCTTCCATTAATCCCCAGCCCCCCTGCATTCTGATGGAACTGTCCTATTCAGTCATGTTTATCTCAGTCCCAGTGCAGTGGGCCACTAACCCACAAAACTACTACAAACACCTACCAACACCCTATCTTCTGACCAGAGAGTTTTGCAAGGCCACAGTTCTGATGGAGATAATGACAAGTCTCATTTCACAAGCAGAACAAACACAGCTAGTTAAACTCTCCATATTCAGGCCAGGGGCCAAACACTGCCCACAGCAGGCAACATAATAACACTTGTATTATAGAAGGACCAGAAAAAGAAGAGAGAGAAATGAGGACTGACAATTTATTTGAAGAAATAATAGCTGAGGGGCGCCTGGGTGGCTCAGATGGTTAAGCGTCTGCCTTTGGCTTAGGTCATGATCCCAGGGCCCTGGGATCGAGCCCCGCATTGGGCTCCCTGCTCCGCAGGAAGCCTGCTTCTCCCTCCTCCACTCCCCCTGCTTGTGTTCCCTCTCTCGCTGTGTCTCTCTCTGTCATATAAATAAAAAAAAAAAGAAGAAAGAAAGAAAGAAAGAAAGAAAGAAAGAAAGAAAGAAAGAAAG
>NW_023270513.1:19278993-19310582 GCF_011800145.1 Mirounga leonina
AAGAAAGAAAGAAAGAAAGAAAGAAAGAAAGAAAGAAAGAAAGAAAGAATAGCTGAAAACTCCCCTAATCTGGGGAAAGAAACAGACATCAAGATCCAGGAGGCACAGACAATGCCCATCAAAATCAACAAAAGCAGGCCAACAAACAGACACATTGTAATTAAATTTGCAAAATATAGTGATAAAGATAAAAGTCTTAAAAACAGCAAGACACTTCGGTTAGGTTCATTCCTAGGTATCTTATTGTTTTTGGTGCTATTGTAAATGGAATTGATTCTCTAATTTATCTTTCTACAGTTACATTGTTACTGTATAGAAAAGCAACTGATTTCTGTGCATTGATTTTGTATCCTGCCACATTGCTGAATTGTTGTATGAGTTCTAGTAATTTGGGGGTGAGGTCTTTTGGGTTTTCCATATAAAGTACCATGCCATCTGCAAAGAGAGAGAGTTTGACTTCTTCTTTGCCAATTTGAATGCTTTTTATTTCTTTTTGTTGTCTGATTGCTGATGCTAGGACTTCCAGTACTATGTTGAACAATAGTGGCAAGAGTGGGCATCCCTGTCTTGTTCCTGATCTTAAGGGAAAAGCTCTCAGCTTTTCCCCATTGAGAATGATATTCATTGTGGGCTTTTCCTAGATGGTTTTTATGAAATTGAAGAATGTTCCCTCTTTCCCTACACTCTGAATTCAGAGTTTTAATCAGGAAAGAATGCTGTATTTTGTCAAATGCTTTTTCTGCATAAGTTGAGAGGATTATATGGTTCTTGTCCTTTATTTTATTAATGTGCTCTATCACATTGATTGATTTGCAGATGTTGAACCATCCTTGCATCCCAGGAATAAATCCCACCTGGCTGTGATGGATAATCCTTTTAATGTACTGTTGGATCTTTTTGGCTAGGATCTTGTTGAGTATTTTGGCATCCATGTTCATCAGGGATATTGGTCAGACACTTCTCCAAAGAAGACATACAAATGGCTAACAGATACATGAAAAAATGTTCAACATCATTAGCCATCAGAGAAATTCAAATCAAAACCACATTGAGATACCACCTTACACCAGTTAGAGTGGCAAAAATTAACAAAACAGAAAACGACAGATGTTGGTGGGGTTGTGGAGAAAGGGGAACCCTCTTACACTGTTGGTGGGAATGCAAGCTGGTACAGCCACTTTGGAAAACAGTATAGAGGTTCCTCAAGACATTAAAAATAGAGCTATCCTATGACCCAGCAATTGCACTACTAGGTAATTACCCCAAAGATACAGATATAGTGAAAAGAAGGGGCCTGTGCATCCCAGTGTTCATAGCAGTAATGTCCACAATAGCCAAACTGTGGAAAGAACTGAGATGTCCATCAACAGATGAATGGATAAAGAAAATGTGGTATACACACACACACACACACACAATGGAGTATTACTCAGCCATCAGAAAGGATGAATACCCACCATTTGCATTGTCATGGATGGAACTGGAGGGGATTATGCTAAAGGAAATAAGTCAAGCAGAGAAAGACAATGATCATATGGTTTCACTCAAATGTAGAACATAAGGAATAGCACAGAGGACAATATGGGAAAGGAACGAAAATTGAAGGGGGGTAATCAGAGAGGGAGACAAACCATGAGAGACTATGGACTCCAGGAAACAAACTGAAGGTTTCAGAAGGGAGGAGAATGGGAGTATGGGGTAGCCAGGTGATCAGTATTAAGGAGGGCACATGTTGTGATGAGCACTGGGTGTTATACACAACTAATGAATCACTGAACACTAACTACATCAAAAACTAATGATGTACTGTATGGTGGCTAACTTAACATAATAATAAAAAAAAGCCCAGCAAGACAAAAGAAGTTCTTAACTTACAAGGGAAGACACATAAGGCTAACTGCATATTTCCCAACAGAAACTTGGGAAGCCAAAAGTAAGTAGCATGATACATTCAAAGTGATAAATGGGAAAAATCTATATCCAAGAATTCGCTATCAAGCAAAGCTTTCATTCAGAATAGAAGGATAAATGAAGATTTCCCAGACAAACAAAAACTATAGGAGTTCATGACTACTAAAACAGCCCCTCAAGTAATATTAAATGGACTCTTTGAGTGGAAAGGGCAGGTCAAAAGTGAAAAGTATGAAATGCAAAAGTAGTAAGAATGAATAGTTCTGTAAAAAAACAGTCAAGGAACTCACAAAATAAAAGGATATAAAATATAATAATATAATATATAATAATATAACAATATATAATAATATATACCTAAAATGTAAGGAGGAAATGAAAAAAGAATGGGTTCAAACTTAAATGACCATCAACTTTATATAGACTGCTATTTGCAGCAGTAATACAAATCTAAATGTAACCATATATCAAACAGTGCTAACAAACATGCAAAGAACAGAGAAAAAATTCAAATATATCACTAAAGTAAATCAGAAAAAACATGAAAGAGTGAAAGACAAGAAAGGATCTGATAAAATCTCCAGAAATAACCATGAAACAATTAATAAAATGGCAATAATTACATATCTCTCAATAATAACTGATGTATTATTAGTTGGAACGGTCCAATTAGACAGAAAGCTCCAATCAAAAGACAGAGGGTGTCAGAATTGATAAGAAAAACAAGATTCATCTATATGCTGCCTACAGGATACTCATTTTAGACCTAGAGACACTTGCAGATAGAAAGTGAGGGGATGGATAAACATTTACCACATGAATGATATAAAAAGAAAGCCAGAATCTCAAAAGTTATACTGGACAAATTAGAATTTTAAACAAAGCCTGTAACAAGAGACAAAGAAGAAAACTGTATCATAACAAAGGGGATAATCCAACAAGAGGACATAATAGTTGTAAATATTATTCACCCAATATGGAAGCACCCAAATATATAAAACAATTAATAACATACATAAAGTAACTAATAGATAATGATACAATAATACTAGGGAACTTTAACATCCCACTCACATCAATGGACACATCTTCTAAAAATAATATCACTAAGGGAACAATGGCCCTAAGTGACACACTGGACCAGATGGACATAACGGATATATTCAGAACATCCCATTCCTGAAACAACAGAATACATATTTTTTTCAAGTGCACATAGGAAATTCTCCACAATAGATCATGTATTAGGTGAGAAAACAGGTCTCAACAAGTACAAGATTGAAGTCATACCATGCATGTTTTCTGACCACAACACTAGAAAAGTAGAAGTCAGCCACAAGAAAAAAATCTCAAAAGACCAAAAATGAATGGAGGTTAAACAACACAGGTCTCTCCAGGAATATATCATTGAATTTGATTTAAGGCTCTATGTGCAGAGTGCACTGTTAGGGACACTCCATCCTATAATTTATATCTAGGACTCTAACTCTCCAAGGAAAATACTAGTTAGACTTGGAGAACCTGTTGAATCTTACCACAAGGAGGAGTAGTTTCATGGGAGAGAAGCTAGTATTCACAACGTTAATTGCTCTTTGTCAGAGGGAACAGACTAAACTGGAAAACAATACTGAAATCACATGCACCTTAAGAATATCAAGTTTTTCCTACCTGACACAAAAATCTAGATTAATTATTTTGTTTTCAGTTGTCTTTCAGGTATTTGATGTTGAATGAATTGACTCAAGGTGTGGTATGCAAGACAAAGGTAGACACATACTGTATTACACAATGATTTTTAAATTCTCCTTTATTTCTTTTTCTTTGTCTTTTTTTTTTTTCTTTTTTTAAAGACAGAGCATGCATAGAAGCAGGGGGGAGAGGCAGAGGGAGAGTGAGAAAGAGTATCTTAAGCAGGTTTCATGCCCAGCAGGGAGCCTAATGTGGGGCACGATCTCACAAGCTGAGATCATGACCTGAGCTGAAATCAAGAGTCCAATGCTTAATCGACTGAGCCACCCAGCTGCCCTATAAGTTCTCCTTTATTTCTAAGTTGGCTTCCTCTAAATTCTCTCCTAATACATTTAAAACCCTCCATTAAGTCATATAAATCTTAATACTCTTCAAGCAAGATATTCCTTTTGCATCATTTTACCAAATAACTTTATGAAAATGTTTAGCATAAGCATAGTTGTGCCAAATGGGACACCTAACTAGTTAGAGGAGCATGCTAACACATTTTTTTCCCTTTAATATCTGACTTTCAAAAACATACATTTGCCTTTTTCCTTATAATGCCAAGATGTACAATAGCTTATATTGTTGAAACAATTTTTCTTATGAATAGAGACAAAAAAAGTAGTTTCCACAGCAACATGTATTTTTATTTGAAAACACAGAAAATGACTTTCATTACTATTTTTGTTTTGTTTTGTCTGTTTGCTTATTAATTTACTCAGAGGATAGGGCACATACTGAATATCATTTTGAGGAAAGAATAGAGGCAAATACACAGTTAAAGAAAAATTCATTCTAATTTTACCCTGAGTAAGCTGTTTAATGACAGACTTTCTGATATAAGCAAATTATAAAACATAATATGGAAAATGATTAAGCTATATGTTAAGAAGGTATCTTTTAAATTTCTCATGGACATATAAAGCAATAGTTTTGTGGAGATAAATGGCTATTGATTGACCATACTATAAATACAGATGCATAAAATGAGGTTTAACACACACCAATACAGGCCAGGTTCAGAAGGTATATATAGAGAGAGAGTGAAGAAAATCTGGCACTGATGCATTACTAAAGAATAAGATTCCCAGTGCCTCAGAATTCATGTATCCCAAATGAATTAATGATAACAAAGCAATGCTGGATCCTTGACTCAGCTCAGAGTGAATTACTGGAGTTTTTCTTTTCTTTCTTTCTGTGCTGTGACCCTTGAATTGGGCACATAATTCTGTGTGTATTTGATGAAACAGACAGGGAAAGAAAAAAAGACTTCCAGGAAGTTTTCTGGACCCTAAGTTATTCAGATAAATGTATAAGGTGGTATAAGCACATATAAAAAACAACTCATTCTTCCTAATGGAAGCCAAAGCAAGTTTCATGGAAGAGGTAGAATTGGCAATTGAAAGATGAGTGGGAGTTCTATAGGAAGATAAGGAGAAGGACTTTTATAGCATAGAAGATAGCACTAACATTCAAAGGAAGGCATTAAAAAGCATGATTGGTTTTGTGGAGAAAATGTAACTTATTGGGTTTAGAATACACATTTTATTTTATATCATAAAGATAAAAATTATTTTCAGATTTGGGTTGCCCAGACACTATTTGGGTCATGATGTTAGCATGAATTAATCCAACTAGCTTGTTTCACCATAACAGCAAACAGGGAAGGGGGTAGAGAGTAGAGGTATGTGAAGGAAATTGGGTACCTGGATAGATGGTAAACATAATGATGTTCAACCAGGAAGCTATATGACTGAGATCAAAGAAGCTAAAGACATGGTAAACTAGGAAGAACAATCAGTGTGAAAGGGATATTTAACAACTGACAAGAGCAAGAAATTGAGAAGAACCTCCTGTTTAACATGAATTGTGCTACCTCTTCGTGTAGTAAAATCTATCTTTTAACAACCAATTTTCTGTACATGAGACCTAACAATAAAGCTGGCCCTGTGAAAACAACCTCCCATTTCCCTTTTAGCACTGTACTCCTACCATATGTAATCAGCCCCAGCCCCTTAATGTATACACTATCCTGTGCCTCTATGTACCAGATGTTCTCATGTTATTCTTTGGTTCCTTCAATATCTCCATAATGGTGCTCTGTTCAAGCTTATTATACCTGGCAGGAATACATATTCTGCCAATTTTTCCATCCTCATTCAACTCAATATTTTCTCCTCTGTGTCCTAGGTCTTTTTTTGTTTTTAAAGATTTTATTTATTTATTTGACAGAGAGAGACACAGCGAGAGAGGGAACACAAGAGGGGGAGTGGGAGAGGGAGAAGCAGGCTTTCCCATGGAGCCAGGAGCCCAATGTGGGGCTCAATCCCAGGACCATGGGATCATGACCTGAGCCGAAGGCAGACGCTTAACAACAGAGCCACCCAGGCACCCCATGTGTCCTAGGTCTTATCAATTCTATCTCTCAATGCATATAAAATATGCCTACTCCTTTCTGTTCAAAGCACATTTGCTTTAGTGTAAGCTTCCATCCTTCAATGGTTTCCTATTGCTAACAATATAAAATTCAAACTGTAATGACAATGGTCTGAAATAATGGCACTCCTAAAATTACATTTTATAAATGTGTTTACACTTTTAAAAAAATCTGCCTTATTATCAGCAAGATATAAAATACATGAAAAAATAGTACTGTCATAATATTTTTTTAGAAGAAATGGGTTGGATGTGATATTTTGTAAATTTAAAGATCAAGTGTAACAGAGTCATAAGAACTTGTCTCCTTGATGTAAGCTTTTGCAAAAAAACAAAAACAAAAACAAAAAACAAAAAACAAAAAAACAAAAAACAAAAATTCTAAGAACACCATTAAAATGCTAAATTTGTACATATACTTGCATTCTTTCTAAACTATTAGTAGCAAAACTTTTTTTGAGGTGCTATGAAATTTTGATAGTAATTATGTAATGAATCTGAATGTCTTTGAATACTGTTTTTTTTACATTTAATTTTCCATCTTTTCTGCAGAAGACTTAATCTTTGAATACAGCATTGTTTAGATTATATAATCAGAGCAATGTTTGTAATCCCTTAGAAACTCTGTGATATATTCTTCCTGTTTTAGATCCATGTGGCCTGATTTTTTTTTTATTTAAACTTTTGAAACATCCTTATATACGATCTTGGACAAGTCACTTAAACTGTATGTAAGAATAATAATAAATTCCTGATAAGAATATTGTGAGAATTAAATAATATAATACATGTCAAGTATTTAGCACTCTTCCCATCACATGGCAAGTATCATTTACTATTAGATCTGGGTTCTTTCCTCTTCCACAGATTATTCTTGTCACCATACTCTTTTCAGTATATAGGTTCTCTCATGATTATTATATTAGTACTAATGGTGTTAAATATTTTAACCTTTACAATGGTGATTCCACAACCTCTATAACCAATCCAGACTGATCTTCTTAGCTAAGAACACCATATAGTCACTTCAACTCATGCTCAAAGTTGAATTCATCTTCTACCTTTACAGTCATCCACCTATCCTTCCCTCACTCTTATCTCAGTGAAGTTAACTACCACCAACCCTGTTACTTAAAGCAAGAGGAACCTGAGAGTTAGCATAGGTTTTTCAGGTCAGTTAATGATGAAATCCTTAACTGAATGCATCTTATTTGCATTTGATAGAGTTTAGAGATTCAGCCACTCCATTTTTTTAACCCATATTCAAATGTCAAGAACCTCCCTTATTGGCAACACTTCTCATGAAGCCATAGTAAGGAATTTAAGTAAATGATTGGAATAGGCTGTGTCCTATTCAATTGCATGGAGTGAATAGAGGCTATTATTACTTTAATCCTTAACAGTAAACTAAATGATATGAATCACTGGGCTTCAACAGTAATAGGACTTCTATCTCATAATATTATCTACTCAAGTTTAGAATATATTTGAGTCTGGTTATAGTCATTAATGTTGTTTGCCAAATATACCTGTTTCTCCAACTTCAGCACACATGGTAGGACTGCACTTCCTAGATTTGGTAAATGAATAAACTAATTGTACATCTATACAATGGAATACTACTTGGAGACAGCAAGGGTGAATCTCAAAAGCTTTATGTTAAGTAAAATAAGCCAGACACAAAAAAGCTACATACAAAATACACACAGGTTACATAGTGTGATTCAATTTATATGATATTCTGAAAAAAGGCAAAACTATATATCTATATCTATATCTATATCTATATCTATATCTATATCTATATCTATATATCTATATATGTTACTCAGCCACCAAAAATAATGAAATCTTGCCATTTGCAATGACATGGATGGATCTAGAGTACATTATGCTAAGTGAAACAAGTCAGTCAGAGAAAGACAAATAGGATATGATCTCACTCATATGTGGAATTTAAGAAAACAGATGAACATATGTGAAGGGGGGAAAGAAAATAAAAAGGAGAGAGGGAAACAAACCATAAGAGACTTTTTAAAAAATATTTTATTCATTTATTTGACAGAGAGAGACATAGTGAGGCAGGGAACACAGCAGGGGGACTGGTAGAGGGAGAAGCAGGCTCCCTGCAGAGCAGGGAGCCCAACGTGGGACTCGATTCTAGGACCCTGGGATCATGACCTGAGCCGAAGGCAGATGCTTAACGACTAAGCTACCCAGGTGCCCCCATAAGAGACTCTTAATGTTAGAGAACAAACTGAGGATTGTGGAGGGGTTGGGTGGGGGATGGGCTAGCTCGGTGATGGATATTAAAGAGGGCATGTCTTCTGTGAGCAAGATGGCAGAGGAGTAGGAGACCTAAATTTCATCTGGTCCCAGGAATACAGCTAGATACTTAGCAAACCATTCTGAACACCTACAAACTCAACAAGAGATTGAAGAAAAGAATAGCAGCAATTCTATGAACAGAAAAGTGACCACTTTCTAGAAGGTAGGAACTGAGGAGAAGTGAATCCAAGACGATATTTGGGAAGATAGACCGCTGGGACAGGGAGCCTCCGTCAGCCAGCTACCTGCAAGTGTTAGAGCAGCGGAGCACAAATTGGGACTTTTAGAAGTCTGCTCTGCTGAGAGACGTTGACCAGTGGCTAAGCAGCAGGTAGAACCCTCGCTGGGACAGTGTGGGCTGAGGACCCTTGGGGTCACAGAAAGACCGGGGGTACCTGAGTGTGGCAGAGCTCCCAAGTACCAGAGCGGGGAAGCCAACTGCAAAGACAGAGCCAAGGAGTGACCTCTCAGCTCAGGGTTGCCATAAACCATGATCTGTGGCACAGCCAGGCCACTACTCTTTGAGCAGGGACCCAACAAGCAGCAGATCCAGGGAGACTCCCTTTCCTCCCCTGGGAGGAGCAGCAGGGGAGTGCACTGCAGGAATTTGCTGGGTTTGGAGACTCAAAACAGGGTTGTGTGCCAGAGATAGAAATGCTCAGGCACAGGCTGGGTGAGCATAGAGAGGTAGCCAGAGAACAGGGAGACAGGAGTGATTGATTGCTTTTCTATGAGGGCTCACTGAGGAGAGGGGCCCTGAGTTCTCGGCTTCTCTGGGGCCAGAGATTGGGAGGCCACCATTTTCATTCTCATCCTCCAAAGATGTATGGAAAGCTTTCAGGGAACAAAAGCTACCGAGAGCAAACCAGAGCATATTACTTAGCCTGGTGCCTGACAAGGGTGGTGCAATTCCGCCTCAAGCAAACACATTTGAGAATCACTGCAACAGGCCCCTCCCACAGAAGATCAGCAAGAAAATCCAGCCAAGATGAAGTTTACCAATCAATGAAAACTGCAAAACTCCAGCGCTAGGGAAATACGGCTCATAGAATTCATGGCTTTTTTCCCATGATTCCTTAGTCATTCAAAGTTAATTTTTGAAATTTTCTTTATTTTTTCTTTTTCTATTTTGTCTTGAATTTTTCTTCTTTCCTTTTAAACCAACATCTTATCTTACCAATTCCTTTTTTAAAATCTTTTTTAATTTTCATTTTTACAGTCATATTCTATCCCTTCATTGTATTTAAACATATATATATATATATATATATATATATATATATATATATATATATACACATATGAGTTTTTCTTTCTTTAAAATTTTTGGGGTATAGTTTCTTCTAACAGACCAAGATATACCCTAAATCTAGTGTATGACATTGTCCCAGTCTCCAGCCTGATCACATTCTCTCCCTTTTTAAAAATTATTTTCCATTCTTTTTTCAACCAACTTCTTATCTTATCAATTCCTTTTTAAAATCTTTTTTTACTTTTCATCTTTATAGTCATATTCCATCCCTTCATCATATTTACCCTTATTTTTGTATACATATACAAGTTTTAATTTTTAAAATTTTGGGGGGCAATTTCTTCTAACAGACCAAAATACACCCAAAATCTAGTGTGTGGCTCTGTTCTACTCACCAGCCTTATCATATTCCTTTTTATCCCCTTTCTTTTCCCCCTGGTATTGGGTCTCTTCTGATTTGTTTAATATATATTTTTCTGGGGTTGTTGTTACCTTTTTAGCATTTTGTTGTCTCATTCATCTATTCTCCTCTGGACAAAATGACAAGACAGAAAAACTCACCTCAAAAAAAAAAAAAAAAAAAGAACAAGAGGCAGTACTGACTGCCAGGGAACAAATCAATACAGACATTAGTAAGATGTTGGACCTAGAGTTCAGAATGACGATTATAAAGATACTAGCTGGGCTTGAAAAAAGCATAGAAGATACTAAAGAAGCCCTTTCTGGAGAAACAAAAGAACTAAAATCTAAACAAGTAGAAATAAAAAGGGCTATTAATGAGGTTTAATAAAAAATGGAGGCTCTAACTGCTGAGATAAATGAGGCAGAAGAGAGAATTAGTGATGTAGAAGAGCAAATGATGGAGAATAAAGAAGCTGAGAAAAAGAGAGATAAACAACTACTGGATCACAAGGGGAGATTTTGAGAGATAAGTGATATCATAAGACTAAACAATATCAAAATAATTGGGATCCCAGAAGAAGAAGAAAGACAAAGAGGGGCAGAAGGTATACTGGAGCAAATTATAGTGGAGAACATCCCTAATTTGGGGAAGGAAACAAGCATCAAAATCCAGGATGCACAGAGAACCCCCCTCAAAATCAATAAAAATAGTCAACAACCCGACATCTAATAGTAAAACTAACAAGTCTCAGAGACAAAGAGAAAATCCTGAAAGCATCTCGGGACAAAAGGTTTGTAACTTACAATGATAGAAATATTAGATTGGAAGCAGACCTATCCACAGAGACCTGGCAAGCCAGAAAGGACTGGCATGATATATTCAGGGCACTAAATGAGAAAAAATATGCAGCCAAGAATACTATATCCATCTAGGCTGTCATTGAAAATACGAGAATTAAAAAGCTTCCAGGACAAACAAAATCTAATAGAATTTGTGAACACCAAACCAGCCCTACAAGAAATATTGAAAGGAGTCCTCTAAGCAAAGAGAGAGCCTAAAAGTAACATAGGCCAGAAAAGAACACAGATAATATACAGTAATACTCACTTTACAGGCAATACAATGGCATTAAATTCATATCTTTCAATAGTTACCCTGAATTTAAATGGGCTAAATGCCCCAATCAAAAGACACAGGCTATCAGATTGGATAAAAAACAACACCCATTGAAATGCTGCCTTCAAGAGACTTATTTTACACCCAAAGACACCTCCAGATTGAAAGTGAGGGGTGGAAAACCATTTACCATGCTAATGGACATCAAAAGAAAGTCAGGGTGGCAATCCTTATATCAGTCAAATTAGATTTTAAACCAAAGACTAGAATAAGAGATGAGGAAGGACACTATTTCCTACTTAAAGGGTCTATCCAACAAGAAGATCTAACAATTTTAAATATCTATGCCCCTAATATGGGAGCAGCCAATTATATAAGCCAATTAATAACAAAACCAAAGAAACACATCAACAATAATACAATCATAGTAGGGGACTTTAACACCCCCCTCACTGAAATGGACAGATCGTCTAAGCAAAAGATCAACAAGGAAATAAAGGCTTTAAATGAAACATTGGACCAGATGGACTTCAAAGATACATTCAGAACATTCCATCCCAAAGCAACAGAATACACATTCTTCTCTAGTGCCCATGGAACATTCTCCAGAATAAATCACATCCTGGGTCACCAATCAGGTATCAACTGGTACCAAAAGATTGGGATCATTCCCTGCATATTTTCAGACCATAGTGTTTTGAAACTAGAACTCAATCACAAGAGGAAAGTTGGAAAGAATTCAAATACATGGAGGCTAAAGAGCATCCTACTAAAGAATGAATGGGTCAACCAGGAAATAAAAGAAGAATTTAAAAAAATTCATGGAAACCAATGAAAATGAAAACATAACTGTTCACAATCTTTGGGAAGCAGCAAAGGTGGTCCTAAGAGGAACGTATATAGCAATACAAGCCTTTCTCAAGAAACAAGAAAGGTCTCAAATACACAATCTAACCCTACACCTAAAGGAGCTGGAGAAAGAACAGCAAATAAAGCCTTAACCCAGCAGGAGAAGAGAAATAATAAAGATCAGGGCAGAAATCAATGGATTAGAAACCAAAAGAACGTAGAACAGATCAACAAAACCAGGAGCTGGTTCTTTGAAAGAATTAATAAGATTGAGAAACCAATGGCCAGACTTATCAAAAAGAAAAGATTAATGACCCAAATAAGTAATATCATGAATGAAAGAGGAGAGATCACAACCAATACCAAAGAAATACAAACAATTATAAGAACATATTATGAGCAACTATATGCCAGCAAATTAGACAATCTAGAAGAAATGGATGCTTTCCTAGAGACCTATAAACAACCAAAACTGAACCAGGAAGAAATAGAAAACCTGAACAGACACATAACCAGTAAGGAAATTGAAGCAGTAATCAAAAATTTCCCAAAAAACAAGAGCCCAGGGCCAGATGGCTTCCCAGGGGAATTCTACCAAACATTTAAAGAAGAATTAATACCTATTCTTTTGAAACTGTTCCAAAAAAAATAGAAATGCAAGGAAAGTTTCCAAACTCATTTTATGAAGGCAGCATGACCTTGGTCCCCAAAGCAGACAAAGATCCCATCAAAAAGGAGAATTACAGACCAATATCCCTGATGAACATGGATGCAAAAATTCTCACCAAAATACTAGCCAAAAGGACCCAACAGTACAGTAAAAGGATTATTCACTGGGGTGCCTGGGTGGCTCAGTCATTAAGTGTCTGCCTTCAGCTCAGGTCATGATCTCAGGGTCCTGGGATCGAGCCCTGCATTGGGCTCCCTGCTTGGCAGGAAGCCTGCTTCTCAGTCTCCCACTCACCCTGGTTGTGTTCCCTATCTCACTGTGTCAAATAAATAAATAAAATCTTAAAAAAAAAAAAAGGATTATTCACCCCAACCAAGCAGGATTTTTTCCTGGGCTGCAAGGTTGGTTCAACATCCACAAATCAATCACTGTGATACAATACATTAATAAAAGAAAGAACAAGAACCATATGATACTCTCAATAGATGCAGAAAAAAACATTTGACAAAGTACAGCATCCTTTCTTGATTAAAACCCTTCACAGTGTAGGGATAGAGGGTACATACCTCAATATCATAAAAGCCATCTATGAAAAACCCACAGCAATATCATTCTCAAAGGAGAAAAACTGAGAGCTTTTCCCCTAAGGTCAGGAACATGGCAGGGATGTCCACTATCAGCACTGCTATTCAGCATAGTACTAGAAGTCCTAGCCTCAGCAATCAGACAACAAAAAGAAACAAGCATCTGAATTGGCAAAGAAGAAGTCAAACTCTCACTCTTTGCAGATGATAGGATATTTTATGTGGAAAACCCAAAAGACTCCACCCCAAAACTGCTAGAACTCATACAGGAATTCAGTAAAGTGGCAGGATATAAAATCAATGCACAGAAATCAGTTGCATTTTTATACACCAACAACAAGACAGAAGAAAGAGAAATTAAGGAGTCGATCCCATTTACAATTGCACCCAAAACCATAAGATACCTAGGAATAAATCTAACCAAAGAGGCAAAGGATCTGTACTCAGAAAACTATAGAATACTCATGAAAGAAATTGAGGAAGACATGAAGAAATGGAAAAATGTTCCAAGCTCATGGAATGGAAGAACAAATATTGTGAAAATGTCTATGCTACCTAGAGCAATCTACACATTTAATGCAATCCTTATCAAAATACCATCCACTTTTTTCAAAGAAATGGAAGAAATAATCCTAAAATTTGTATGGAACCAGAAAAGACCCCGATAGCCAAAGGAGTGTTGAAAAAGAAAAGCAAAGCTGGTCGCATCACAATTCCAGACTTCAAGCTCTACTACAAAGCTGTAATCATCAAGACAGTATGGTACTGGCACAAAAACAGACACATCGATCAATGGAACAGAATAGAGAACCCAGAAATGGACCCTCAACTCTATGGTCAACTAATCTTCAACAAAGCAGGAGAGAATGTCCAATGGAACAAAGACAGTCTCTTCAACAAATGGTGTTGGGAAAATTGGACAGCCACATGCAGAAGAATGAAACTGGATCATTTCCTTATACCACACACAAAAATAGACTAAAAATGGATGAAAGAGCTCAAAGTGAGACAGAAATCCTTCAAAATCCTTGAGGAGTGCATGGGCAGGAACCTCTTCGACCACAGCCACAGCAACTTCTTCCTAGAAACATTGCCAAAGGCAAGGGAAGCAAGGGCAAAAATGAACTACTGGGACTTCATCAAGATAAAAAGCTTTTGCACAGCACAGGAAACAGTCAACAAAACCGAAAGACAACCAACAGAATGGGAGAAGATATTTGTAAATGACATATCAGATAAAGGGCTAGTATCCAAAATCCATAAAGAACTTATCAAACTCAACACCCAAAGAACAAACAATCCAATCAAGAAATGGGCAGAAGACATGAACAGACATTTTTCCAAAGAAGACATCCAAATGGCCAACAGACACATGAAAAAGTGCTCAACATTGCTCGGCATTAAGGAAATCCAAATGAAAACCTCAATGAGATACCACCTAACACCAGTCAGAATGGCTAAAATTAACAAGTCAGGGAAATGACAGATGTTGGCAAGGATGTGGAGAAAGGGGAACCTTCCTACACTGCATCCACTCTGGAAAACTGTATGGAGGTTCCTCAAAAAGTTGAAAATAGAGCTACACTACAACTCAGCAATTGCACTACTGGGTTTTTACCCCAAGGATACAAATGTAGTGATCCCAAAGGGCACGTGCACCCCAATGTTTATTGCAGCAATGTCCACAATAGCCAAACTATGGAAAGAGCCTAGATGTCCATCAACAGATGAATGGATAAAGAAGATATGGTGTATATATATACAATGGAATTTTATGCAGCCATCAAAAAATGATATCTTGCCATTTGCAATGATGTAAATGGAAATAGAGGGTATTATGCTAAGCAAAATAAGTTAATCAGAGAAAGACAATTATCATATGATCTCACTGATATGAGGAATTTGAGAAACAAGACAGAGGATCATAGGGGAAGGGAGACAAACCATAAGAAACTCTTAATCTCAGGAAACAAACTGAGAGTTGCTGGAGTGGAGGGGGTGGGAGAGATGGGGTGGCTGGTGATGGACATTGAGGAGAGTATGTGCTATGGTGAGCACTGTGAATTGTGTAAGACTGATGAATCACAGACCTGTACTCCTGAAACAAATAATACATTATATGTTAATTAAAAAAATAAAATAAAATAAAGAGGGCACATGTTGTGATGAACACTGGGTGTTAGAAGTGATGAATCACTGAATTCTACTCCAGAAACCAGTATTGCACTCTATGTTAACTAACTTAAATTTGAATTAAAAAAAAAACAACTATAGGGACTATAGGGACAGATATCAGATTGGTGCTTGTCAGGGGCTGGGGATGGACATGGAGAAGACTGATTGCAAAGGGAAACAAGAAATTTTTTTAGAAGAAAATGTTCTACATTTTGATTATAGTTTTAGTTACACAGTAGTATGTAGTTGTCAAAACAGCATACTTTTGAATGTACTCTTTTAAAAGGTAAATTTTTTTCTGTATGTCAATTATGCCTCAATAAACCTGGTCGTTAAAAAAAAAAATGTCAATGGATAAGCAACATTCAAGGTACGGGTAGAAGAACCTCAGAAGATTGAAAAAAAAATGGTAATCATGATAGAAAACCCAAAAGTGAAGTGGAAAACAATGGAAGAATCTTTACATGCAATATGGAACTAACTTTGTTTAATAAAGCCTGCAAAGTGCTCTTTAGACCTAGCAAATAAATCAATTATGCCCTTGGCAAAAGTGCTTTAAGTAGAACAATGAGTATGAAAACCAGTAGGCAGAGAAGGAAATGAATGTGAATACATGGTAAGAGTGTATATAAACTATTATTTTATTACTTTTTTTATTTTTATACTTTTATTATTATTACTATTTATTATATAAACTCTTATTTTATTAAAGAAGTTTTAATTCAAGCTAAGGAGAGAAATAAAGACATAGCTAAACAGAAGCAGATGGTGATGGGAGGATTTTAATGATGGGGTCACTGAGAAAATAGGCTTGAAGACCCAGTAACAGAGAGAAATACTTGATGGAGTAAGGTTCTTAGGGAGATAAGGTGGAATGAATAGAGTACATGTGGAAGAAGACTTATGCTTTGATAAGAAGGACCCTATTAGTTGAATTGTGCCCTTCCAATTTTCATGTTGAAGCCCTAACTTCCAGTACCAGAATTTTACCTTATTTGGATATTGGGTCTTTTTTTTTTTTTTTTAATTCAATTAGCCAACATATAGTACATCATTAGTTTCAGATGTATTGTTCAACAATTCATCAGTTGCATATACCACCCAGTACTCATCACATCCTGTGCCCTCCTCAATGGCCATCACCCAGTTGCCCCATCCCCCTACCACTTACCCTCTAACAACCTTCAGTTTGTTTCCTAGAGTCAAGAGTTTCTCATGGTTTGTCTCCCTCTCTGATGTCTTCCCATTCAGTTTTCCCTCCCTTCCCCTATGATCCTCTGCATTATTTCTTATATTCCACATATGAGTGAAACCATATGATAAGTGTCTTTCTCTGATTGACTTATTTCACTTAGCATAATACCCTCCAGTTCCATCCATGTCATTGTAAATGGTAAGTATTCATCCTTTCTGATGGCTGAGTAATATTTCATTGTATATATACACCACATCTTCTTTATCCATTCATCTTTTGAAGGACATCTCAGCTCCTCCCACAGTTTGGCTACTGTGGACATTGTTGCTATGAACTTTGAGGTGCAGGTGCCCCTTTGGCTAAAATTAACAAGACAGGAAACAACAAATGTGGGTGAGGATGTGGAGAAAGGGGAACCCTCTTACACTGTTGGTGAGAATGAAAGCTGGTACAGCCACTCTGGAAAACAGTATGGAGGTTCTTTAAGAAGTTAACAATAGAGCTACCCTATGACTCAGCAATTGCACTACTGGGTATTTGTCCCAAAGATACAGATGTAGTGGATATTGGGTCTTCACAGAGATAATCAAGTTAAAATGTGGTCATTAGAGTGGGCCCTTGTCCAGTATGACTGGTGTTCTTATAAAAAGGGGAAATTTGCAGAGATGTGCATAAAAGGAAAACAATGTGAAGACATAGGGAGAAGATTAGGAAGAATACAACCATACACTAGTCAAGGAGTGAGGCCTGGAACAAATCCCTCACTGGCCGCAGAAGGAATCAACCTGACCTTCACCTTGATTTTGGACTTCTGGCCTCCAGAACTCTGAAATGACAGATTTTTGTTGCTTAAGCCACCCAGTTTTTTTGGGAACTGACTGTAAGCTGACATGATCCTTGCAGTCAGGGAGCCTAGCCAGGGGCTGGCACCTGCAATCCCTGCATGCCACCCAGTATTTGATTTGGCCTACATAAGCACCCTGGGACTTGAGGGGCAAACCCAATAGTTCCTCTGTAAAAATGCTTGATTAAGCTTTCTTATTATTTGGCAAAGTGGCCAGGAGGAACTTGTGGTTGTCTGTTCTATTTAGAGGTTTCTTACTAATGTGCAGTTTCTGGATAAACATCCTTGTTATTGAGCTATAAAATAAAGTTCTCAAGCATACCAGGGCTCCACTGAGTTATCAGCTCATGGAGACTTCCCGATCCCAGCTTTCTTGACTCTTGTTTTTCTTCATTCCCCACTGTTCTCTGTTGGGTTTCCCTGGCCTTTACGCACTGGCTCACGACAGTTTGTAACACTTTGTTATGACTGCCCTATCAAACTAAGCAGACTCTTTACTGAAATTGGAGTAAAGGAGGACAAGTTGAGAGCAGAGCAGATAAGACTCACTGGCAAGCAAGAAGATAAAAGAGCCCATGGCTGACAGACTGTTTTTGTAGAATAAGATGTGAAATAGTCTATTAAAATGAGTATGTAGAAGGATAGATAAAGATGATGATGATTTGAACTAGCTTTTCTGAAGAATAAGATACAGAGCTTACAAGTGATATTACAAATTTATTATCAGGCAGTACTGGAATCACAGCTAAGATGAGCAGGCATGGGCTTATAGTGAATGATGCCTATGTACACTGCTATGTTCTTCTGTAGTGTTCATAAACCTGGAGGTAAATGGGGAGAAAGTAGATAAATGAACTGGTTGTGGATTTTAGGGCATGACTGGTGAGGGCAATAGAACAATAGAACATGGCAAGTTAAATACTAATGGATAGCAAAGTAACTGAGGACTGAAAAGTTCTGATACGTTCAGAGAAAATGGACAGATTAAAGAGCTAATGTCCTCAATGAGATAAGAAAGGAAGTGAGCTAGAAGAATAGCCAGTGTGGATTAGATAGTGACATTTTTCAGTTTAAAATTTAAAATCTGGAGCAGTTCTGGGCATAGATAAATGAGATATAAAATTTATTGGAGTTGAGGTGAACACACTGTAATGTTAGGGTGGTGGATAAATTATCCACATAAACTTTAAAGTTATCAGTGGTGACATCAGTATTTGGGATAAAGAGAAAAACTGTGATCTAGATACCAGATTTTCAAAAGTAACTAAAAGATGAGTTGGATGAAGAGGACAGGAAGGGTAGAAGATGATAGTAGGTAATATAGCTGGATACTGCAGGACTTAAAGGAGAAGGAATTTTCAACTACAGGTAGAGGAATAATTATATTATCCATTGTATTTATGTTGTAAATAAAACGTTATTATGCCATATATATGTTATGTATATTATGTGTTATATATACATACATATGTATATATGTTATGTATATATGTACATAACTATATATATTATGTATATGTGTCATATATAAATATATATATAATGTCATATCTATATATCTATGTCTATATCTGTATCTATGTCTATATAGATATATATGGCAGTGTTAAATATGCATGTACTTCCAAGAAATAATATTTAATGCCTGGCAAATATAACAACATGAAAACAAATATTAAATTTAAATATGTATGTGGTGCTTTTAGTTATCGTTTAATTTCAGGTTAACATTGGACAAAATGTGACTCCAGTGTACTAACTGTAAATTTGTCTCAACTAGCAAAGTCTCATTAATGAAACTCATGGAGAAACTTAATTTCATATTTCATAATAATTATACAACATGGAGTATGCTCTGCAATGGAGTAAAATTATCTTTTAAAAAAGACTGGTTTCTAATATCTCTTAAAATTGCCACATTTGGGACACCTGGGTGGCTCAGTCAGTGAAGCGTCTGCCTTCGGCTCAAGTCATGATCCCAGGGTCCTGGGATCAAGTCCTGCATCGAGCTCCCTGCTCAGTGGGGAGTCTGATTCTCCCTCTGTCTACCGCTCCCCCTGCTTGTGCTCTCTCTCTCTGTCTCTCTCTCTGAGAAATAAATAAATAAAATCTTTTAAAAAATAAAAAAAATAGGGCGCCTGGGTGGCTCAGTTGGTTAAGCGACTGCCTTCGGCTCAGATCATGATCCTGGAGTCCCGGGATCGAGTCCCGCATCGGGCTCCCTGCTCAGCGGGGAGTCTGCTTCTCCCTCTGGCCCTCCTCCCTCTCATGCTCTCTCTCATTCTCTGTCTCTCAAATAAATAAATAAATAAATAAAAATAAAAAAAATGCCACATTCATGATATTAATCAGTATACTTTAAATGTGAAGGTGATCCTATGGATTCACCATAACTTGCACATATAAGATGTTCATATTAAGCAGCAGAGTGATGTTTCTGGGTAGTTGACTTAGGCTAAGGAGTGTAATTATAACCAGTGCATTAAACTGCCTTATTTTAACCCAGGATTCTTTATAGCAAAACTCCACCCAGGTCTGTTATTCTCAGGATGCATCCCCAGGTTGTGATTCTTTCCAGTTTGTTCATGTTGGTTGCTCACAAAACATTACCAATATATCAGCACAGTCTGGTAGAGCTTCACCCCCCAGTTATGTAAACATTCTACATGTGCACTGTTCAGTAGGGTAGGTGCTAGCCACATTTGCCAACTGAGCACTTGAAATGGGGCTAGTGTGACCAAGGGCCTGAATTTTAAATTTGCTTTGATTAAAAAATTTAATTTAGATTTAAGGAAATCTAATCTAGAGCTTGTTAGATAATCTAAAAACATAATTCATGGGGTGCCTGGGTGGCTCAGTCATTAAGCATCTGGCTTCAGCTCAGGTCATGATCCCAGGGTCCTGGGATCAAGCCCTGCATCACGCTCCCTGCTCTGCGGGAAGACTGCTTCTCCCTCTCCCATTCCCCCTGCTTGTGTTCCCTCTCTTGCTGTGTCTCTCTCTGTCAAATAAATAAATAAAATCTTAAATAAAATAAAATAAAATAATAAAAACATAATTCATGCTAACAAGTTAATGGCTGATCTACAGTGTGCCCATTCAAGATGACTGAGTTTTAAGGTAATATTTTAGGGTACATTGTAGGTACAATGCTTTAACACAAGGGAATGATTCTGTAATGATACAATGAGAAGAACTTTGACAAGTTAATACAGCAGGAATTTTGGGGGATATAGATTTTTACATGGTGGCCAGAAAATTCCACTACATAGTGTAGAGTCTATTACGTTTGCATGTAAGACTAACCTTATAGTATAGGTTGACTTGTTAAAGTCTGAACTTATTAAGAAGACAGAATTCTTAGCTCCCATGTGCATAAAATCAACATATTTTATATCACCATCTGATTTCCAAGCCAGAACTGTGTTACTTGCCATTACACTACATTTAAAAAACGCATGTGATCTGAGATCTCCAGTTTGTGAATGTTAATGAGTAATAATCTTGGGAGAAAGGTGAACTTTTGGAGAAAGAGCCCCAGTACACTAGTTGTTCATGTAAAGCAATTCTCTTCTTTGACCTTTCAATACTCTTCCCTATTCCCTTCACCACCAAAAGTGAATTTTGCTCAGAGCAGGGATGCAAGATTCTTTCTTTTTTTTTTTTTATTCTTATGTTAATCCCCATACATTACATCATTAGCTTTAGATGAAGTGTTCCATGATTCATTGTTTGTGCATAACACCCAGTGCTCCATGCAGAATGTGCCCTCCTCAATACCCACCACCAGGCTAACCCATCCTCCCACCCCCCTCCCCTCTAGAACCCTGTTTGTTTTTCAGAGTCCATCGTCTCTCATGGTTTGTCTACCCCTCCGATTTCCCCCACTTCATTCTTCCCCTCCCGCTACCTTCTTCTTCTTCTTTTTTTTTTCTTAACATATATTGCATTATTTGTTTCAGAGGTACAGATCTGAGATTCAACAGTCTTGCACAATTCACAGCGCTTACCAGAGCACATACCCTGGAAGTTATTAGAGAAACCCTTTCTGGAGAAGTAAAAGAGCTAAAATCCAACCAAGTAGAAATCAAAAAGGCTATTAACGAGGTGCAATCAAAAATGGGGGCGCTAAGTGCTAGAATAAATGAGGCAGAAGAGAGAATCAGCAATATAGAAGATGAAATGATGGAAAATAAAGAAGCTGAGAAAAAGAGAGATAAACAACTACTGGATCACGAGGGCAGAATTCGAGAGATAAGCGATACCATAAGACGAAACAACATTAGAATAATTGGGATCCCAGAAGACTGGGATGCAAGATTCTTATCTTCATTAAGATTTACTGGAGTCTTAGAGCATATGGCTATGAAAGTAATTGTTTCCAATGTTGTTGGAATGACAACTTTGAAATTCAACATATCTACTTATTATGGATTACATTTTATCTCCTGCTATTTCCTGAACTCTCTCCAGTTATATTATTTCTGTGCCTAATAAACATTTCTTGTCTTTCTTCTTCCAGTCTTCCTCTAAGTTCAATGTCAACTTTCTTTGTAAAAAATGAGATGGTAGTGCTTTTATCACCAGAGTTTTGTAAGGATTTTTATTTTCTATGGGAAAATAGATGACACAACACCTGGTACATGATATACATACAATTATTCTTAAATGTTAGTGTTTTTTTTTTTTTTCTTTTCTTTCTGTTTTCTTCCTTTCTCTAAACTTCTATCATAAATTTTTGTTATTTATACTACACTGCACTCTAAGGGATCTTTTTGTATCTGTATGTTTCATATAACTTCACTTAGATTGTAATTTTATTGAAAGCAAGAAGTAGGGGGCAGCTTATACTTCTTTGTAGATATAGCAGTTTCTATTACATAGTAGATGCTTAATAAATAAAAGTTTGTCGATTGATTTTTAGGGATTTGTGGTGATATGTTAGAACAATATACAATGATCATGCATGCTTAAATGCAACGTGATTGTAGACAAGTTCCCTAACATCCCTGAATCTCTATTCTCCTAATACATAAAATGGAGATGATAATAATAGTGCCTATTTAAAAACGTTACTGTAGGATAAAGAGAAATCTAACAATGGGAAGAAGTTAAGAAGGTTCAGGTCCATACCACATCTGTTTATGTGTGTCTCGCTTGGGATAGATTTTCACAAATTAGAGATTGTCAAGAAGAGAGTGATCAGGAAGATGAGATATTTAGATAAAACAAAGGAAAAGAACGTACCATCAATTTTTAGCTCTATGAGCAATTTCGTGGAGAAGAGCAAAAATAGGATTATCACAAGAGTTATAACAATAAGGGCTTTAAATCATTTCAATTTGATTTCCTTATGGCATGTAGTAGAAGGAGCATGAGAAAAGGCATGAAAACACATAGATTCTAGTCTCAGCTTTGCAATGATGCAGCTGTGTAATCTTGGACAAGTCATTTTATAAACTAGAGCCTCAGTTCCCAATATCAAAAATAAGGTTACTCTGCTCAACTAAAAGTTCTCAAAGGTTCAAACCTGAAAAGTCTAGGATCTTAATTTACACAAGAAATAAAATGTACCTTCCTTTAAAAGTCATACTTGAGAAATTAGTTTTTCTAGGAAATGCATACAAAGCAATTGGATTTCTAAGATTTATTATGATTGTAGACTAAATTAAGATTGTACTAAATCATAATTCTAGAAAAATGATTGTATTTCCTGATTTACTTCCCTCTAATAAATATTTATTGTATAGCTTCATGGTTCATATAAAGTAACCTATCCAATGCTTTCATTCTTGAATAATATATTAAATAATAGGTAAGGCAAAGACCTAAGAATGTTGAAAGTATATGTAACTCTCTGCTGTAAAAGTTTTATTTTTAAATAGAATCGAGATCTTTGAACAACTTTTAGAACAAATGGATAGTGTTTGATAAGAAACAAATATGACAGAAATAGAGATCTGCTTCTGAGTTTAGTTATACAGAAAAAAATGATGAAAATGAGTGTAGTTTGTTACAAGTCTGATACACTAGATTTAAATTGCTACACATTTTGAAAAGGAAAAAGTTTCAAATGTCATCAGTTTCATAATGGACATGTGTGTAATTATTAGAATGCCAATAGCCTAAAGCTACCAAACTATTGAATGAGAGGTTAAATTCCATGATACAGATCCTTTAGCTGTAGTTTTCTGTGACAACCTATCATTCAAGAAAATATGAAACCAAATTTTTAAGATATGTTTATAAGACCTTAAATTGTTGAGTCTGATTTTCAGATTGTTTCAGAGGTCAAAGTAATTCATGGTGCCCTCGTAATTCTGGAAAACTACCTTTGAGACAAAATACAACTAGAAGAATATCATTTAAAAATGTGGCAGAATATAATTTCCTATTTCCAAATTGGCTTATTTCATAGTTCTATCTTTATACAAACAATATGTATTTTTTCTACCTTATGACAGTTTTATGTAATGCTATAAAGAGAACATTGTCCTTAAGGAATAAGAATGCCAAAGATCACACAGTTTAATCAATAGATATTGAAAATCTATGGGAAAGGCTCTGTGAAAGGTACAAAGCAATTGGAAGATATGGTCCTTGCCTTTAAGGAACATATAATTTAATTAGTGAAGCAGGCCTAAAACAATTAAAACAAAATGAGTGATACAAGATAATATGCAATCAAGAACCTAAATTGTGTAATGAAGTGTAGATGCCAGAGAGATTTTTGAGAAGGAGCACTAATTACTCAAAGAAAACTCCATGGAAGAGAAGTGTGTCAAGCTATACTTTTAAGGATGTGTAGAATACAGACAAAGATTTTACTGGCAGTACTGAAAGTGACATGTAAAACTTCTGCTCACATTCTTTTTTTTTTTTTAAAGATTTTATTTATTTATTCATGAGAGACAGAGAGAGAGAGAGGCAGAGGGAGAAGCAGGCTCCCCGCTGAGCAGGGAGTCTGATGCGGGACTCGATCCCAGAACCCTGGGATCTTGACCTGAGCCAAAGGCAGAAGCTTAACCATCTGAGCCACCCAGGCGCCCATTCTGCTCACATTCTTTTGGTCAAAACTTAGTCACTAAGTCACATGAAAATGCAAGGGAATCTTGGAAATGTAGCCTAGGTGTGTGACCAGAAAGAAGAAAAGACTTTGTCACAGGTATTGACTCCTCCCACATCATTTTATTCTAACCAAAAAAGATACTCCAAATAATGTCTTTAGGCATCATTTTCAAATATAACTACATGCCTCAATACTTTTAAGAAAGCTGCCTTTGGTTCTATAGCTTTTTAGAGACCCTGTTTAGAATCAAACCAAAACCAAAATTTAAAACAAAAACATATGTTGATTGTCATTCTTAAGTCAGGGTCAGGGTAGCATTTTCTAAATTTATTTACTAAGATACAAAACACTAGCAAATAGTCATGTGAAGAAGATATTTTAGGATTCATTTTAGAGATGAAGAAATAGATGTGGTAAAGTCACATAGGACATGGTAGAGTCCAGATTCAAAACTAGGTCTGTTTGACCTAAAAGTTTTGTACCAAAGTGTATTTAAGGGAATATCAATTTCAATAAATGGAAGCCATTTATTAGAGGTTTTATTCTATCCTTGGCTAAAGGAATTTATGGTCGACTCTCAATTCTACTCTTAATAGCTCTTTTATGGCTTGATGCAGATGAGAGTCTTGAAAGTCAAGTTTTGAATATGGTGGACAGTGAAGCTACAAAATGTCAGGAATCTGAATCTCTAAATCACCAGCTGGAGGAGAAATATCAAACAATCAGAAATATCTGAATTATTTTATACAGTTTTTTCTTTTTGTTTTGTGTTTAAGATTTTATTTATTGGGGCGCCTGGGTGGCTCAGTCGTTAAGCGTCTGCCTTCGGCTCAGGTCATGATCCCAGGGTCCTGGGATCGAGCCCCGCATTGGGCTCCCTGCTCTGCGGGAAGCCTGCTTCTCCCTCTCCCACTCCCCCTGCTTGTGTTCCCTCTCTCGCTGTGTCTCTCTCTGTCAAATAAATAAAATCTTTAAAAAAAAAAGATTTTATTTATTTATTTATTTGCTAGAGACAGAGCATGAGCAGGGGGAGGGGGCAGAGGGGGAAGGAGAAGCAGACTCCCTGATGAGTACAGAGCTTGACTCAGGGCTCAATCCCAGGACCCTGAGATCATGACCTGATCCAAAGACAGATGCTTAACTGACTGAGTCACACAGGCACCCCAGAAATATCTGTTTTAAACATAAATTAAACTTCAGTTTTATTTGAGCCATTACAAAAAAAAAGTGGATTAAATTTGGATGATTGAGAAGAAGAGGCATGATCAATCCAGATGAGGCAAATGACATCAGAAAATACATGAAAACAGGTATAAATGGATTGTTCTAAGGAAAGAAGTGAGTCTAGTTTTTTATCTTTCTGGAAAAAGTTATTTTATTAAAATACTTTGAGTTATATTCCCTGTACTGCCTTTCCTTCCTATTCTTTAGTATAGAATCTGGTGTAAACTTTGGTCATTAGTATCATAAAATCTTCCAGAAGGTGAAAGGGGATACTAAAAAAGATAACCTTTAAAATTAACAAAGGCACTGTGCAAACCATTCAGTTGGCAATTTTAAAATAAGAGTGTGTGGGGACAACAAGGCCTCAGTGGGTTAAAGATTCAATAAAGACAGGAACATCCGTATAAGGCAAAAACTGTATGCATATGGCAAAAGCTAACCCTTCCCCCATCATTCCATACTGAAAACAGTACATGCAGAAAACAGCAATGATGGTAGATAAGATAAGCCTGCTGAGGTCGGCTCTCCCATCTCCTGCAGCCCCCTAGTTAATGCCTCACTTGGACCCATATTGATAGTCCCTTATGCAGTTCCTTGCTGCCCCTCAAGTGATTGTTTTCTTGAGTTGTTTTTTTCCTTGCTTCCACATACTTTACATTCTACAATAATAAAACCGAGTCCACCCGGATTCAGGGCTTCACCTCCACACCTGCACTCCTTGGCAGTACCTGGTGGTGCAACCCCTTTGGGCCTCTCTTTGTTTCAAGTTATTGGACTCAAAGTAATCATTTCATCTCTCAACAAATGCACTATGTAACAAGAGTATTGGGTAAACTTGGGAAGGGGCCAGAGTAGGAGGACCCTGAGCTCACCCTATCCCATGTTTTCAACTAGATATCCTCCACATACAAGTCAACAAACTGGAGAATGATCTAAACACTGAAGAACAAACTCCACAACTAAATATAAGAAGATGCTTCCACTGAAAGGTTAGGAAGGTCAGAAAAGCAGAGGGAGAGAGCTGTGTGTGCAGAGAGGGCAGAGAAATGGGCCCTTGTACCAGGGAACTCACATGGGGAAGACTTATCTCCATAATGTTTGGCTTTAAAAACTAGAGGGGCCGAATTCCCTGAGTTTATAAAACTAGTGGTGCTTGGAGCCTGGAGCTTTAAAAGTCTGCTAACTCAGCACTGGGTAAGCCAGGAGGGTGTGTAGTACGTGGGTCAACATCCTTAAAGAGACAGCAGCCTATGTGGGGAAACAACAAATAATTGTCAGTTTGTACAACACCAGGGGCAAATTGGAGACAGATCTGTTCTTACTGATTTTGGAGCATGTTGGGGGACTTCAAAAATGAGGGAGCTGGAAGTTGCCATTTTCCTCACACACACCCTGGCATAAACACAGATCCACCTGCAAGAGGTGGGGCTGCACAGACCCTTGCTACCTGACCCTCTGGCAATGCATTATGCCCACAAGTTCTCCTAAGGACTAGAACTTTCCAAGCCTGGTGGCTTTGGCCTGGGTATCTGGGCAAATTTTGTTAAAGCCATGCTTGTGCCCTGACTATCCACCAGGTGCACAGCCACCACAGCACACTGGACACATCTGTCAGGGCATACATGGCCACATGCCCCCAGTTGCTTTCTCACACTCTGCCTAGGCACCATCACATTCCAGGCCAAGCTGTGTATCCCCAACCATTGACGCATGCCATGCCCAGCCACCAGGTACACAGCTACTACTGAGCACTGTGCCCAGCCACCACACAGGGCTCAGCCACCGTACCATGCCCAGATGAGCACCCACAGCCACTATTGCACACTGGTCCTAGCCATGCCCAGCCATCTTTGTTTGCCATACCCAGTTTTTCACCCCTAACAGACCCAGCATGCAGCCCCCAGTAGCCCCAGTATACAGTCCCCAACTGACTCAGTGCAGTCACAACTATCACAACTATCAAGAGTAGAATACAGCTTAATTCCTTAACACAGAGAAACAGAAACAGAGAGGCAGAAAAAATGAGGAGACAGAGAATGTTATCCCAAATGAAAGAACAGGACAAGGCCACAACAAGAGATATAAGGGAAACAGATATAATTAACAGAACTTACCTATAAGTAAGTAAGATATAAGTAACAGAATCTATACAGAATTTAAAACAAAGATCATAACAATACTCACTGGACTTGAGAAAAGAGTGGAAAACTTGAGACCCTTAACACAGAAATAAGGAATATCAGCAGAGAAAAAGGGTTCAGTAAACAAAATGAAACACACGCTTGATGGAATGAATAGCAAGACAGAAGAAGCAGAGGAACAAACTAGTGACCTAGAAGACAAAGCAATGGAAAGCAACCAAGTTCAACAAAAGAGAGAAAAAAGAGTAACAACTTGAGAATAGACGTAGGAATCAGTGACTCCACAAATGAAATAGCATTCATATTATATGAGTTCCAGAAGAAAGAAGAGAGAAAAGTGGGTAGAAAATTTATGTTAAGAAATAATAGCTGAAAACTTCCCTAATCTAGGGAAGGAAACACATATCCAGATCCAGGAGGAAGAAAGAACTCCCATCAAAATAAACAAAAGCAGACCCACACCAACACATATTGTAAATAAACTTAAAACCTAGTAATAAAGAAAAAAAAAAACTTAAAACATTCCCATTCATTAACTTACAAGGGAAAAGACATAAGGTTAGCAGGAGATTTTTTGAAAATAAACTTTGAAAGCTGGAAGGGAGTGACATGATATATTCAGAGTACTGAATTGGAAAAATCTGCAGTCAAGAATACTCTATCCAGCAAGGCTATCATTCACAATAGAAGAGACAGTTTCCCAGACAAACAAAAACTAAAGGAGTTCACCAGTCCTGCAAGAAATATTAAAGGGGACTCTGAGTGGAAAGGAAAGACCAAAAGTGACAGTATAAAGTTAGCAAACAGAAAAACAGTGAACATGAATACTTCTATAAAAAATCTGTCGGGGCGCCTGGGTGGCTCAGTTGGTTGGGCGACTGCCTTCGGCTCAGGTCATGATCCTGGAGTCCCGGGATCGAGTCCTGCATCGGGCTCCCCGCTCAGCAGGGAGTCTGCCTCTCCCTCTGACCCTCGCCCCTCTCATGCTCTCTCTCTATCTCATTGTCTCTCAAATGAATAAATAAAATCTTAAAAAAAAAAATCTGTCAAGGAACTAAAAATAAAGGAAATAAAATATAATAATTCCTAAAACATGGGAAGGAGAGGAGAAAAGAATGGATTCAAACTTAAATGACCATCAATTTAATATAGACTGCTATATGCAGAAGAGGTTATATTCTTTCTTTTTTAAAGATTTTATTTATTTATTTGACAAAGAGAGACACAGCGAGAGAGGGAACACAAGCAGGGTGAGTGGGAGAGGGAGAAGCAGGCTCCTGGCTGAGCAGGGAGCCTGATGCTGGGCTTGATCCCAGGACCCCAGGATCATGACCTGAGCCAAAGGCAGATGCCCAATGACTGAGCCACCCAAGCGCCCCAGAAGAGGTTATATTCAAAACTAATGGTAACCATTATAAGAAACCACTAATGAACATGCAAAGAATAAAAAGAAAAAAACTCAAACATATCACTACAGAAAACAGCTAAACATGAAAGGCATACAGAAAAGAAAGGATCAGAAAAAATCTCCAGACACTACTAAAAAAAAAGTAATAATATTGCAATAAGTACATATCTGTCAATAATTACTTTTTTTCTTCCAAGATTTTATTTGAATACAAATTAGTTAACAAATGGTGTAGCACTGGTTTCAGGAATAGAATTTAGTGATTCATCACTTAAATATAACACCCTGTGCTCATCTAAACAAGTGCTCTCCTTAATACTGATCACCCATTTAGTCCATTCCACTCTTCCATCCACCCATCAACCCTCAGTTTATTCTCTATGGTTAAGAGTCTCTCATGGTTTTCCACCATTTCTGTTTTTAACTTAATTTTTCCTTCCTTTCCCCTATGTTCATCTGTTTTGTTTCATAAATTTCACATATGAGAGAAAGCATATGGTATTTGTCTTTCTCGACTAATTTCACTTAGCATAATATGCTCCAGTTCCATTCAAATCCTTGCAAATGGAAGATTTCATTATTTTTGATGACTAAGTAATATTCCATTATATATTTTCTTTATCCATTCTTTTTGATGGCTAAGTAATATATACATTATATATATATAATATATAATACATATATAAAAATATATATAATAAATTCCATTATATATCTTCTTTATAGATATATATGTATGTATATATATATATATCTCCTTTATTTTGAGATATATATATATATATATATATATATATATATATACCTTCTTTATCTATTCATCAGTCAATGGATATTTGGGCTCTTTCCATTATTTGGTTATTGTTGATAGTGCTGCTACAAACATTGGGATGAGTGTGCCCCTTCAAATAAGTATTTTTGTATCCTCTGGACAAATACCTACTAGTGCAATTGTTGGGTCACAGGGTAGTTCTATTTTTAACTTTTTGAGGAACCGCCATAATGTTTTCCAGAGGGGCTGCAGAAGTTAGCGTTCCTACCAAAAGTGTAAGATTCTCTGCATCTTCACCAATATCTCTACATTCTCACCAATACTTGTTGTTTCCTGAGTTGTTAATTTTAGCTTTTCTGATACTTGTGACGTGTTATCTCATCTTGGTTTTGATTTGTATTTCCCTGATGATGACAGTTGAGCACTTTTTCATGTGTTAGTTACCCATGTGTGTGTCTTCCCTGGAAAACTGTCTATTCATGTCTTCTGCCCCTTTCCTAACTGGATTATTATTTTTTTTTTTCTGGGAGGTTTTAAGTTTGATATATTCTTTATGGATTTTGGATACTAATCCTTTATCAGATACATCATTTGCAAATATTCTCTCCTACTTCAAGGTTGCCTTTTAGTTTTGTTTATTGTTTCCTTCACTGTGCATAACCTTTTTATCTTGATGAGGCCCCAATAGTTCATTTTTGCTTTTGTTTCCCTTGCTTCTGGTGACATGTCTGGGAAGAAGTTGCTGTGGCCAAGGTCAAAAAGGTTGCTGCCTGTGTTCTTTAAGATTTTGATGGTTTACTATCTGACATTTAGGTCTTTCATACATTTTGAATTTATTTTTGTGTATGGTATAAGAAAGTGGTCCAGTTTCATTCTTCTGCATGTTGTTGTCCAGTTTTCCCAACACCATTTGTTGAAGAGACTGTCTTTTTTCCCATTGGATATTCTTTTATGCTTTCTTGAAGATTAGTTGAGCATGTAGTTGTGGGTCTATTTCTGAGCTCTGTATTCTGTTCCACTGAACTATGTGAATGTTTTTGTGCCAGTATCATACTCTGTTGATGATTACAGCTTTGTAATTCAGCTTGCAATCTGGTTATGCCTCTTGCTTTGCTTTTCTTTTTCAACATCATTTTGGCTATTCAGGATCTTTTTTTTGGTTCCATACAAATACTAGAATTGTTTGCTCTAGCTCTTTGAAAAATGCTGGTGGTATTTTGATAGGGATTGCATTGAATGTATAGATTGCTTTGAGCAGTACAGACATTGTAACAACATTTATTCTTCCAATCCATGAGCATGGAATATTTTCCATTTTTGTGTCTTCTTCAAATTCTTTCATAAGTGTTCTACAGTTTGTAGAGTACAGATCTTTTACTTCTTTGGTTAGGTTTATTCCTAGGTGTCTTATAGTTTTGGGTGCAATTTTAAAAGATGGTGGCAGAGTACAAGTACCCCTGGTTCACCACATCCCATGA